>NC_064647.1:68327411-68635234 GCF_023864345.2 Schistocerca serialis cubense
GTAATTCCAGTTGGTAATTGCTCAGGTGTTGGAGTTGTGGTTAAGTATACATTTTGCGCTATACAACTGTCACTGGTACCTGCTATAGGACTTAATTTGTGGATAAATACCAACAGGTTGTGGTGTGCTCCCTAGCCTGTGGCTTATTTACATGAGATCTGGTAATATTTTCTTCTAAAAGATTGCTGATCCTACTTTCCATGGATATAGGCTAATGGTTAATGTTTACCTTGCTCACTATTTCATTTTTTTCTGAGTAGCTTGTTCTACTACATCTATGTATAACTTACAGTCAGTTACTAACAAATGTGTAGAAGCCAGTTAATTGGTAGGAACATTTGTATGATATGGTTCTTCTGTAGTTAGTAAATATAACAAGTGTATTGTTAACATTTGATACCTAAGTGCTTATACACGATACAATTAATAGAGAGACTAGAATTCACTCATGTGTTTAATATATAAGAATCTAGGTAATCATTGAAATGTGTAATTTGTTTTAGGATGAGAGTTTTATTTGTTAATTAATAAAATAATCATTTTAAACAATGCCGAGGATTGTTTGGGATTGTTAAGAAAGTATGAATAGTTACCCACATGTTGGTAATGTTGGTCAGTCTTGTTTTTGTTTTTGATCAATGAGCATGTAGCTGCTCCTTTCGTATTTTAAGTATTGTAGGCAAATGCAGTAATACTTTGATTTTGTTTTTAATGTATAATAAAAATGATTAAACTTAACACAAGGTTAAACCAAATTAAGTCTCCAGTAGTTAATTTACAGTGACTGTCAATGTACTCAGGTCATCGACTGTGGCAGATCATGAGTAACTATGAACAGCCCCATTATTACAAGTAGTTAAGAATGTTATAAGCTAGAGGTACACCTTCATAGTTTGTTTATTTTGTTTAACAACATGGCATTTTTTTTTACTGTCGAGCACAACTCATTTTGTGTTGCTTCGATATACGTCTTCACATCTGCAATTTTCTTTATCTGTTGCTCTACTAGTCATGATGGTCATTAAAATAATCTACCTTCTGTTTTAACTCCGTAATGTTATTGTTAACTTCAGAAAGTACTTCAAACTTGGCTTGTCTTTCGTGTCATTTAATATTTTATCAATTTAAGTGCGAAACTTCTTGGCTAAGTTGTTGAACTTCTGTCGGACTGTGACTCACAAATATTTGTTTTTGTTCTTGTTTCATTGTATTTAGATCTTATGTAACACTTTTGTTAGTGTTTTACTGTGTTCACATCCTGTGTCAAATTATCAATTTCAGTATTCTTATCTCGTTCCGTATGACTAACATTGGTGTGCACATTATCTAATTCCATGTTTATGTTAGGTAATAACTGTCATAGCAGTCCATCAGATGTACTACTGTGGGTACTGTCAGCTTTGTAACATGTTGTCCAGATTCATATTTGTATTGTTCTGTTTCATTCGTAAGCAGTATGTCTCTCTGGGAGCTGCGTGACATTGTCTTGTCAATTGTAAACATTGTATCGTCAAGGTTATTCTGCTGTCATTTGTCACACGTGGAACACTCATCTCTCACCTACTTAAACTTTTTGCGGTAGACATGCATGGCACCTGGTCTTCAATTGTTTGTTTGCACAGTTCTATACACCTCAGCTGATTGCGTTTTCCCCAGGTCCAATTCTTATTTCCGTCCAAAATTTTCTTCCTTTGTGCTTTACTTGTTCCTCGTTGTGATTCATGTAAACAGAAAATACAGATTACTAGTTTTTATGACTAATAACAATATCATAGAAATCTCTATCTAGAACAATGGCTAACAAACCCTACTTACAATTGGTGGCCTGACATAGTGGCACTTACCTCACCAGTTTTATTATAACAATAATAAAAAAAGGAAAAAAATTAATGGATCTGCAACTGCATTATTAGTTAAGCGTCTGTGTGTACGAAATTGTGCTACTCTTCCTCCACTTTACCTTGCGTCCATCCTTTTTATCTGTATTTTAATTAGGTCGTCTTCTGAAAGCTCTTATACTTGTGCTTATCTTACGAAATAGGATCGTGGATTTCCTGTCGCATTTCAGTTTTAGAAGCAGGCAGCTTAATCCACGGACACCAGTGCCTCTCAAGATGAAGGAAATCCTCCCAGCATCACTCCACTTCATTTCAATAAAAGTAGTTAATGCTGTTATTAAGTATTCTCTTACTCAGAATCACATATAATACAAAGCAATCATTGCAAATCTTACTTCGAGCAACACATTGAAGCAATCCTACATATGAGAGAGTGAAACAAAAAAATGTACAATGAAAAGTGAATGATGTTTTTTGTTCATTTGTCTGCTCCTTATTGACCACTCATAATTAATGGCTTTGCTGATGTACATAGTCAGTCCTTGCTTCTGTTATAATCACTGTTTCACTTTTTTGTTCTTTAATAAATTCTAACTTTACCACATCCTGGCAGTCTTTCACAAGGTACCTTCATATTGTTATCCTGACAAACTTTTGAAGGGATGAGCTCAATTCATTAAAGCTTATGAGCTTCAGTGCAATCAGTCAAATGGTATAGGATCAAAAAGAAGGAAAAAAGAAAGATGTATTCGTCTTTATAGTAGTTGTATTTATGTATGAGTGAATAAATTCAAATTAGAAAATTATTCACAACACAGTACTATAATACAACCAATGATGCAAACTGATACTTTCCACAATCTGCTCTCTTCACACTGCAGTTTGCTGCACTGATACTAAAAGTGTTTCAGTTCTGCAGCAATGCTACTGGAATAGGCATATTAAGAAGGATTGTCACTTTTTAAAGTTTCCAGCTTTCTCTTCTTGCTACCTTTTGACTGAATGCCTGGTGTGTATTCTTTATTACACCGGTAACAAATTTGTTGCAACACAGAATAATTTTCACAGTTTTCAGTCATTTGATTGTCACACAAATTAGGCTGCTCAACATTTGATGACAAATTACACAATCTCAACCCCTCAGTGCTTTTTTCTGTTTGTTTTGGTGTTAGGGAGCAAAACTGCTATGGTCATTAGCGCCCGGTCCATGACTTAGGAAACAGTAAAAAACCGAAAATGGAAACCAGCAGCAATTGGAACGAAAGTCATAAAATTGGAGAAACTAAAAGCAGAAGGAAGGCTTAAAAATCCACTACAGAAAGGGGTAGGTTGTCCCCAAAAACAGCTTCAAATGACTGACGTCATTTCACTGGCACTAATAAACTCGAGAACGCGATCTGCTAAAATCGACGATATATCAGGCGATAGCTGTAGACGGGAGCGTAACGGGTTAAAATAGGGGCACTCAATTAAAAGGTGTCTTACCATCCACAGCTGAAAGCAGTGGGGACAGAGTGGGGGAGGATCGCCGCTTAAAAGATGTCGATGGCTAAAAAGACAATGCCCCATCCGGAGTCTAGTCAAAATTACCACCTCCCGACGACGCGTTCGGGAGGAAGAGGTCCAAGCACAAGGAAGAGCTTTCACGTCCTGCAATTTATTATGGGGAAGTGTCGACCAATGTGTGTGCCATAAATGAAGAACACGACGACAAAACGCTCCGTAGATCGGCGAAGGGAATCGATTGAATAGCTGGCCGAAGAAGAGAGACCGCAGCCTTGGCTGCAATATCGGCGGCCTCATTTCCACAGATACCAACGTGTCCTGGGAGCCAGAGGAACGCCACCGAGACGCCCCCCAGGTGGAGCAAGCGCAGACAGTCCTGAATCCTGTGGATAAGAGGGTGGACAGGGTAAAGAGCTTGGAGACTGAGGAGACAGCTGAGAGAATCTGAACAGATAACGTACTGTATCCGCTGATGGCGGCGGATGTAGTGGACAGCCTGGAGAACAGCGTAAAGCTCTGCAGTATAAACCGAACACTGGTCGGGAAGCCGAAAGTGATTTGGGGTGTCGCCAACAATATAGGCACTCCCTACACCTAACGATGTTTTCGAGCCGTCGGTGTAAATGAATGTGGCTTCTGTCATTTGTGCACATAGAGCAGCAAATGCCCGACGATAAACAAGTGAAGGGGTACCTTCCTTGGGAAATCGACAAAAGTCACGGAGCAGGCAGATCCGGTGATGGAGCCAAGGCGGTGCTGTACCCCAAGTTGTCAAGAAGGTTTTAGGAAAGCGGAAGGAAAGAGAATGGAGCAGTTGACGGAAGCAGACTCCCGGTGGTAGTAGGGAGGAGGGGCGGCCTGCGTATCCTACATCAAAGGAGGCGTCGAAAAAAATGTCATGGGCTGGATTAGCAGGCATGGAAGACAGATGGCTAGCATAACGACTCATAAGGACTGCTCGCCGATTGGACAGCGGAGGTTCAGCAGTCTCAGCATAAAGGCTTTCCACAGGGCTGGTGTAAAAAGATCCAGACACTAAACGTAATCCACGGTGGTGGATAGAGTCGAGACGCCGAAGAATAGACGGCCGAGCAGAGGAGTAGACTATGCTTCCATAGTCCAATTTCGAGCGTACTAAGGCGCGATAGAGGTGGAGAATGATCATTCGGTCCGCTCCCCAGGAGGTACCGTTCAGGACACGGAGGGTGTTGAGGGATCGCAGACAGCGAGCCGAAAGATAGGAAACATGGGAGGACCAGCACAGTTTTCTGTCAAACATAAGACCCAAGAATTTAGCGACATCTGAAAACGGAAGGTTGACAGGACCTAGATGTAAGGAGGGCGGAAGAAATACTTTACGTTGCCTAACACAAACGGTCTTACTGGGAGAAAAATGGAAGCCGGTTTCGATGCTCCAAGAGTGGAGGCGAGCGAGACATCCTTCAAGACGTCGTTCAAGAAGGCTGGTCTATTGAGAGCTGAAATAGATCTCAAAATTGTCCACAAAGAGGAAGCCCGAGCCATCAGGAAGGAGACAATCCATAATTGGATTTATGGCAATGGCAAACAGTACAACACTCAGCACGGAGCCCTGGGGTACCTCGTTTTCTTGGGAGAAAGTACGGGAGAGAGTAGTGTTCACCCGCACTCTGCCATAAATTCGCGAAGAAAAAGGGGCAGCCGACCTCGAAAGCCCCAAGAGAACAGTGTGTGGAGGATGCCTGTCCTCCAACAGGTATCGTATGCTCTCTCCAGATCAAAAAATATTGCTACTGTTTGGCGTTTCCGGAGAAAATTGTTCATGATATAAGTGGAGAGAGCAACAAGATGGTCAACTGCAGAACGATGCTTTCGGAATCCGCATTGGGCAGGTGTTAAAAGACTGCGGGATTCCAGCCACAGAGCTAAACGGTAATTCACCATACGCTCCAAAACCTTACAGACACTACTCGTGAGAGAAATGGGGCGATAGCTAGAGGGGAGATGTTTGTCCTTTCCAGGTTTCGGAACAGGAACGACGATAGCTTCCCGCCATCGTCTGGGAAAAGTACTGTCGGTCCAAATTCGATTATAAAGGCGAAGGAGGTAACGCAGACTATGGGTTGATAAATGCAGCAACATTTGGACATGGATACCATCCGGTCCTGGGGCGGAGGAGTGAGAAGAAGAGAGTGCATGTTGGAGTTCCTGCATAGAGAAAACAGTATTGTAGCTTTCGCGATTTTGAGAGGAGAAAGCAAGAGGTCGCACTTCCGCTGCACGTTTCTTCGGGAGAAACGCTGGCGGGTAATTTGGAGAGCTCGAAATCTCAGCAAAGTGCTGACCCAATGAGTTAAAAATTGCGACAGGGTCCACTAATGTATCATGCGCGACAGTGAGCCCAGAGACCGGGGAGAAACTAGGCGCGCCTGAGAACCGTCGAAGCCGACTCCAAACTTCCGAGGAGGGAGTGAAGGTGTTAAATGAGCTAATAAAGAATTTCCAGCTTGCCTTCTTGCTATCGTGGATGACACGACGGCATTGCGCACGGAACTGCTTATAGCATATACAGTTGGCCAAAGTAGGATGGTGGCGGAAAACGCGGAGAGCACGTCGCCGCTCATGTATCGCGTCATGGCATGTCTCGTTCCACCAAGGAACTGGGGGGCGCCGAGGCAATTTGGAGGTGCGTGGTATTGAACATTCCACAGCTGTAAGAATAACATCGGTAATGTGTTTGACCTCATCGTCGACGCTGGGAAAGTGACGGTCGTCGAATGTCGCTAGAGACGAAAAAAGTGTCCAATCGGCTTCGCCAAACTTCCAGTGTCGCGGGTGCATATATGGCAGTTGAGGCTGCACTCTAAGGACACAAGGAAAGTGGTCACTCGAGTGTGTATCATCAAGGGCGAACCATTCGAAGCGCCGAGCTAGCGGAACAGTACCGACCGCAAGGTCCAAACGAGATAAATTTGTCGTGGAGGCAGACAAAAATGTAGGGACTCCAGTGTTGAGGCAAACTAGATCCGCTTGATGGAAGACGTCTAGCAATAGTGAGCCACATGGACAAGGATGTGGAGCTCCCCAGAGCGGGTGGTGGGCATTGAAGTCCCCAACCAGCAAATAGGGGGGTGGAAGCTGACCAAGAAGATTAAGGAGATCAGCTCATGCCATTGGTGTGGACGATGGAATGTATACAGTACAAAGAGAGAATGTGTATCCGGAAAGGGAAAGACGGACGGCGACAGCTTGGAAGGAAGTGTTTAAATGGATTGGGTGATAATTGAGAGTTTCATGGAGAAGAATCATGAGTCTTCCATGTGCTGGAGTGCCTTCAACAGAGGGGAGATCATATCAGACGGACTGAAAATGAGAGGGAACAAAGCAGTCATGGGGACGCAGCTTTGTTTCCTGAAGATAGAAGATGACCGGCGAGTAGGATCGTAAGAGGATCGACAATTCATCCCGATTGGCTTGAATACCGCGGATATTCCAGTGGATAATGGACATAGGGTGAACAGAAAATGGAGGAATGTGACCAAGGTCCTGTCAACTCAATGACTGCTCAGAGCTTGCGACCGACAGCATGGAATGGCATTCAGCCGAAGGCAGAAGATCCTGATCCATAGGTTTCTCAGGAGCAGCTCCTGCCACCAGCGATCGGCCGGTTGATCAGCCGCCAGCTGTGCGCCTCGGCGACACAGAAGAAGGCCGAGGGCGATTTCCGCCAGGTGGTGCTCTAGATGGGACACGCCTTGGCGGAGAAGGAGAGGAACTGGGTTTCTTTGTAGCCTTCTTGGAAGTATGATGTTTAGATGAAGGAGGAACCGATGGTAGGGAAGCTGCGGTACGTAAAAACTCTTCATGAGTATGCTCTTTTTTCGAAGTCTTGGTGTCTGACTTTTGGGCTCGAGATTTAGCAGAACTAGATGAAGGGTGAGCCATAGAGTGGGCAGGCGAAAGTGGTGAGGTCGAACGGGCGATCTTTGCACGGCCGATCTGACGACCGTGGCAATAAAGGTGAGGTCGCAAGTCTGCGTGGCCGCCTCCTTTGTTGGCCGAGGAGAAGCAAGGACAGTGCTGTATTTTCCTGTCTGAGGCACGGTGGGCTGTCGACTGGCGAATAATTTTCGAGCAGCAAAGGTCGACACCTTTTCCTTCACTCTAATTTCCTGGATGAGCTTTTCGTCCTTAAAAATGGGGCAATCTCGAGAGGAAGCAGTGTGGTCACCCATACAGTTGATGCAGCGAGGGGATGGAGGTGGACAAGCACCCTCATGGGCATCCTTGCCACACGTAACACATTTGGCCGGATTGGAACAGGACTGACTGGTGTGATTGAACCGCTGACACCGATAGCAACGTGTAGGGTTTGGGACGTAATGGCGAACGGAAATTATCTCATAGCCTGCTTTGATTTTCGATGGGAGTTGAACTTTCTCAAATGTCAAGAAGACAGTGCGGGTTGGAATGATGTTCGTGTCAACCCTTTTCATAACCCTATGAACAGCTGTTACGCCCTGGTCAGACAGGTAGTGCTGAATTTCTTCGTCAGACAATCCATCGAGGGAGCGTGTATAAACGACTCCACGCGAGGAATTTAAAGTATGGTGCGGTTCCACCTGGACAGGGAAGGTGTGTAGTAGTGAGGTACGCAGCAATTTTTGTGCCTGGAGGGCACTGACTGTTTCTAACAACAGGGTGCCATTCCGTAATCTGGATCAAGACTTTACAGGACCTGCAATTGCATCGACACCTTTCTGAATAATGAAAGGGTTGACCGTGGAGAAGTCGTGACCTTCGTCAGACCGAGAAACAACAAGGAACTGTGGCAACGATGGAAGAACTGTCTGTGGCTGAGACTCAGTGAACTTACGCTTGTGAGCAGACATAGTGGAAGGTGAGGAAACCATTGCGGAAGAATCCCCCATGATTACCGCCGTCTCCGATGGCGCGCTCCTCCCTTGTGGGGGCCCTCTCAGAGGGCACTCCCGCCTTAGGTGATTGTTCACACCTCCCGACGAACGGACAGAGGCACCAATCGGCACTTTCAGAAGGTATCAGCTCGGGTAATCACCCCTCTCTGGGCCTGGCCGTTACCAGGGGGTACGTACGTGTCCTACCTGTCTACCCGGGGCAGGGAATTACGCGTTACCCCGTCACCGGCTATGCATGGAAGTGCATGGGTCGGCCTTCAGACATGCACATGGAGGAAAAAAGAGAAAGGGAAAGGAAAGAAGAGGGGTCTCAAATGCCGCAGTGGAGAAAAGGCCAAGAGAAGAGGGAAGGAAAAGAGAAGGACAGAGGAAGGACAAAGACTTGCAAGTGTAGAAAGCAAGGAATTTGTAACAGTTTCGAGCGTCCGTCTCCGGACGTAGGCACAAACCATACTCCCAGAGGGGGAGAAAGGGAAGGAAAGAGCCATGGGCGAGGGGGGGGGGGGGGGGGGCGAAGATGGGGGACGGGGAAGGATGCGGAAAGGGAGGGTATGCAGCCCGGAAAGGAAGGAGGGCCACATTAGCTTGGGGTCCTGCGCTCACTACGCACGTATCCACAAAAGAGTTGTGGACCCCCTGGGGGGCCCCTCAGTGCTTGTGTTTGGTTATACTCCTGCAATATGGGCTTTTCAGATTAAAGATGCACAAGTTTGAAAAAGTGATATAGCTGTAGCCTACATGACAACCTTAATGACAAATGTCCTTAGGTCAAGTAGGCCGCTTCTATCTGAGTACCTTATATGCATAAACAACTCCTCGCAATTCATAACTTTGTGAAAAACTGGACTATTCTAGCACACTTTGCATTTCAGTTTTCTAGCAACCACTGAGGTACATGATCAATGGTAAGTAGTTGTTAACACCATTAGTGTCAGAATCTGATACACAGGAAGAGGCGGAACAGTGAGAAAACAGTGTGTATCCCTTCTATGGTTATGAAACACAGAAATAATTTACTTTGATTGGTCTACCTGTCACAGGTTTCTTTAAGATCTTCAAAAGTGTATAAATTCAGTTTTTTCTCCGCTTACAGTATTTGCCTGATGTAAGCCAATGTGACTCAGGCAGTTGTCTGCTATCCAAATTGGTCTTCAGGAAGATTAGTGTGAAATTTTCCAGGCTAAGTGGATTTCAAATACACAATATTTGTAATCTCAAAACTGGAACATGTAGACAACTTCAGAGCAGATAATGTTTCTTTTGTAAAGACTGACACACCTCTTGCCAATCCCTACCATTTATCAAGATGAGCCAAAAAGTATTTTTGAGGTAATGAGCTACTCATCTGTATACCAGGAAGGTATATTGACAATTTTATGGAAAGGATGTTGCTACTCACCTTATAGTAGAGATGAGTCACAAGAAAAAGAAACAAGTAAGGTCTTCATTTGAACTGAACAACCAGAATGAGGTGGGGAAAAGGCAGGGCAACTAGGTGCAGTCAGGAGGTTAGCTGGAGAGCAGGGCAGGGTAGGGCAGGGGCGGGGGCGGGGGCAGCAGGAAAGGAGAAGAAAGAAGACTGTGCGTACTTGTGGAAGAGTGCTGTAGTGGGAACAGGAAAGGGGATAGGAGGGTAAGGATATTGTGTGGTGACATGACGAGCAACAAGCTGTCTGCATGAAAGGTCATCAACAAACTATGGCCAAGAAACAGCTGGACCACCCAGTTGTGAGCATGCTGCGAACACAACCTCCTTCATTTCAAGGACTGCTTCACAGTCTCTGCCAAGTGGATTCTACCCACCAATACCAGCCTTTCTGAATTGCACAGGTGGAAACTCTTCCTGCAACATCTCTTGTGTCTCTGTAACGCTTCTAGCCTCAACTTGGGTCAGTCACCTAAAATGTTAACATCTGTCTTTGTGAAAATTCTTTTAGTATTCACCACAGTAACGTTTTTGTTAATGAAGTTCATGCTTGGTAATCATTTGATCAATGTGTAATCATCATCAGTTCCAGTTTTTTTACAATGGATCTGGATCCTGCAAGCAAAATGATTTACTCAGACAGAGAAAGATACCATTGCTGCTTTCAGCAGCATTTCTTCTCTTGGCATACGTAGTAGCTTATTTTCTTTCTTTCTTTATTTATTTATTTTCATTGGATCCGTACACAACATACATTTTATGGATCAAGTCAAATTTGTATCGCATGAATTCAAGTAGAGTAATATGCTTAACAAGCAGTATTTAGCAAATTATGAGTGTATACGTCAATATTTGAGTACCATACCATATCTTTTAATTACAATTTCCTTACGTCATCTAAAAGGCCTTTCAAACTGTTTCTTGATACCCATCTTTGCAACCTGTTATAAACGTAATGTATTCAGAACTTAGTAGCACTTGCCTCTGAAATTTAATAGTTCCCTTTCCATGAAGGCATTGGTGCATTAGCCAGGAATGTACAGTATTGGCCAAAAATATGATTTTAGTACCACTAAATTGTTGGAAAATTGCTCCATTACACGATGCAAGATTGAGACCTCTCCATGTATCCAATTCAGGGTAGTACAGAGAATAGAGTTATCGACACTGGGTCTCTGGGGCAAGAACCAGACATGTCAATAGCTTGCACTGTCACTGCAACAAACAGTAGCCATTCTGGCATGTGAAATACATCCAAGGAGTTGACTGTGGTTGATGTTACACAAGATGTAGTTTTACACTTCTCGTCTCCCTCAAAACTGCTGTATCAGCTTAACACTAAGATGGCTGAAAACGAGAAGTTTACTTCTCCAAAATAAAGGGTCTGTAAGTACTCCATTGCAAATAAGCATGTAGTTTGCAGTAGTGCGTCATTATGACAACCTGTCAACCACGATTTCATCATTCAGGAAGCCTCAGCTACATTGCTTGAGAAGGACGTTCAGGAAGTGCCTCTTCTAGTTAAATCTATTGAACAGGAACATATCATGATGCTGGACAAGAACTTGCCAGTATCAGACGTGGATTATATGACAAGGTCATCTGTGACAGAACAGTTACAGATGCCACTTATTGTTCATCAGAAAGAGAAGCATAATGAACTTGTGTACTATATATACTTGTGATTCCAGTAGGTTACCAATTCTTTTCAAGTCACACACTGCTCTTAATATTCAGTAAGCTTTCAAGTGCCAATAGTTGTTTCTTTTAGTAACTAATTTTTGAACATTAAAAAGAACTCCTTGGTGAAAAATCGATACTAGTCCAATTTCTTCAATTCAATAAATAGTCAATTATAATTGCACTGGTAGTCGAAATAAGGTTGGACGAAGACAACACCAGTTAATGAAGTTCTTCTATTGTGGGAATTAGTGTTTTACTTGGAAGTATGAAAAATGTATCTTATATGGTTATTGCACCAATACATTCATCTGTCTCTGCATTTGTAGCAGAAACAGCAAAAGTGAAAAAAATGGACCTAGTATTACAGTACCTAAAATTTCAGTTGTTGCAGAGGGTATGAACAATGTTATACTAAATTTCATGTTCTTAACACATTGCCCTTACATAAATTGCAATTTTTTCCTACATGGCGTTGAAAGTGATTTCCAACCCCTCCTCGAGTTTATGCAAGACGTATGTACATCCACCAAAATGCTTCTCGGCAACTCTTCTTCTACTCTATACAGGTTTTCTCAATTCACCTGCCAGTTTCAGTTTTTATAATGAACAGTGCATTGGATATGGCATAAATGTAGACATCACACTATGTCACAAACCAATTTGCAATTTGTAACCACAATCATTACTTTCATATCAGATTTGTTGGCTGTCAACAATTTTTTCACCTTTCAAACTAATCTATTCCTGGGTCTGAACTATGGATTGGTCTGTCACCAAAACCATGAAAAAGGAGAAATTAGTGAGCTTACACACTGAACTCCACATGTAGTTTCTGATAACCAAGTTAATTTGGCCCTGGCATTTCAATAAACAGAGCTGATTTAGAGGAACACGGCACACTGATAATCTTAACGATTATTGATGCAAGAGACTAATCATGAGTGTCATTACTGCTACAAGAGCAACTTCAATGTGAATCCAGGAACTTGGTTCAATTAACAGCCTTTCACAAGGTCAGCAGTCAGTGACTTTCAGGAGTGGCTCTGAACTGGCAGAGGCTGGTAACATCACTTCTGAAGGTTCTACAGAATAAGATAACCATAATACACTGATCACTTTATACAGAAACTCTCAAAAAGAATACTTCTACTGTTAAACTTTATTATTGCAGGTGGCAGAATGAAAGCACCAACAGGTGACCCATCACATCTAGAAAGCTACCAGCAGCATCCCTGCAGCACGGTAAATACATATTCCATCTTGTTATGCAAGTATTCACTTAGGCAGATGAAAACCCATTACACAGTCTGAAATTGCATTAACGTTATGAATATGTAAGAAATAGCTTTTCGATCAATGTTACTGGAGAATGGTGAAAGTTTTATGAATAAATTTAACAGCTAGTGTGGTGGTACTGAATCTAGTTGAAGAGGACGATTTATGGCGTCATCTGACTAAAAGATGAGAGCAATTTATAGAATAACATTTCAGTTCAGTGTGTAGACCTGCAATAACGATGAACAATGTATTACAGTATTCACAATGCACTTTTTTATGGGACTTCAGTGGATACTGACACTTGTCAACAGCAGTGAAACCACTGTCACAAGAAAATACTCAGTATAGTTAATAATGAAAATTAGCTATGTATTTCAGTTGAGGCTTGTTTGTTCACATCTTTATCCTATTATGTGTAACTATGAAGGTGAAGAGAACCATTTACACAAATTATTTACCTTACTAACACCACTTGGATATCCACATCACCATAGAGGTACCAAGAATGATGCGTTACTCTATATTTTACATGGTGAGTTCCCCAGTAGGCCTATGAACCATGATAAGCACACAATCAAGAAAATGTGTGTTTTGAAGATACAAGAAAATACCATGTATCAGCAAAATGTGTCACCAAATATGAATAAGAAAGGACAAAGTTAAATATTTTCAGATATCTATGTAAGAAACTCTGCAAGTGTTATGGCTACACTGAAAATCAAATAAAAAGTAACTGGCATTAAGAAGCTTTGTGTCCCTCTACAGGAAGCACTAAAACACGTGAAACAGGGATGAATAGGATTCAACAAACTTTTAATGGCTGAGAAAAAGGTGCCTATAAAAATCCAAACAACAATGCAAACAGGGTTCTAAAAGGAACTTGAGAAAGAATTCCACATGCAGCAAGTGTTTTTTTCTTGTAAGCATACCACAGAGGCATTGTCTAAATGAAGCCTGGCACCTAAATAAAGACTGAAAGAACAAACAAAGTTCAAGAATATACGTAGCTATGTTCTTTCGTGGAACTACAAGCTCAGAAAAGGAACATTTCATGGAATATGTCCTGCACAGAAAGGATTTGAAGAACCATACTGTGCAAAGAAATGCCAGATAGTATAAGGTGTCCAAGAAACGAAACACAGATCAATCCCATTGGCAACAATGAAAGAAATGGTAATCAATATCCCCATGACAACCATCACTGACTTAGGAAAATGAAGGAGAAACATCAGCCCTGCAGAGGAAGGCATCACTGATCCCACCAGAAGAAGCACTGTCAACCACAGAGCACATGGCAGGAAATTGGGGGAGGAGGAGAAAGAACCAAGAAACACAACAATCTAAATGACCGGTTTTCTGCATCAGCCTCAGGCGGGGGATAACCAAAATATAGATAGAAGTACAAATGTTCTACTGTCTAAATTTTGCACAACAGTATACATTATGCATGGAGTGAAATAGATGAAACAGAAGCAGCAGAATTCACTATTATAGTACACGAATATTATTTTCTAACAAACATAACTATAAAAAGGTGGCTGATTTCTGTAGACATGAGTAGAAGTGTGGAGGAGCTGCAGCACATGAAAGGAGGAATTGCATTCCATGGTCAGTGGACAAGTGAAAAGAAATGTAATTTGAATTAGTGTCAATACTGACAATGCTGAAAAGAGAAAGTGGTTGACATCAGGGCTAGGGTTTCTGAAGGAGCTAGAACTGTTTCCACACAGGACTGTCAGTGAATTCTCTTGCATAATGGCAGCAGGTGATCTAAACATGAATTCATTGAAAGGCGACTGTTATACTGAAACAGCCCTACAAGGTGCAGTGAAATTACAGAGACACAGATCATGTAATTATCAATTTATCACTTTACAGCCGAGTCACAGGTCTTAAATATAGCCACTGCAGATCGTTATGGGGTATTTACTGAAGACAAGACAGAAAGGCCACACAACAGATTTAATGAATTGCGACAAAGCCAGCAAGCCTAGGCAAACTACAAAGATATCGTGGACACTCAGTAAACTAGTAACATCTTAAACAAACATTGTTGTTGTTGTTGTGGTCTTCAGTCCTGAGACTGGTTTGATGCAGCTCTCCATGCTACTCTATCCTGTGCAAGCTTTTTCATCTCCCAGTACCTACTGCAACCTACATCCTTCTGAATCTGCTTAGTGTATTCATCTCGTGGTCTCCCTCTACGATTTTTACCCTCCACGCTGCCCTCCAATACTAAATTGGTGATCCCTTGATGCCTCAGAACATGCCCTACCAACCGATCCCTTCTTCTGGTCAAGTTGTGCCACAAACTTCTCTTCTCCCCAATCCTATTCAATACTTCCTCATTAGTTACATGATCTACCCATCTAATCTTCAGCATTCTTCTGTAGCACCACATTTCGAAAGCTTCTATTCTCTTCTTGTCTAAACTATTTATCGTCCATGTTTCACTTCCATACATGGCTACACTCCATACGAATACTTTCAGAAATGACTTCCTGACACTTAAATCAATACTGGATGTTAACAAATTTCTCTTCTTCAGAAACGCTTTCCTTGCCATTGCCAGTCTACATTTTATATCCTCTCTACTTCGACCATCATCAGTTATTTTGCTCCCCAAATAGCAAAACTCCTTTACTACTTTAAGTGCCTCATTTCCTAATCTAATTCCCTCAGCATCACCCGACTTAATTAGACTACATTCCATTATCCTTGTTTTGCTTTTGTTGATGTTCATCTTATATCCTCCTTTCAAGACACTGTCCATTCCATTCAACTGCTCTTCCAAGTCCTTTGCTGTCTCTGACAGAATTACAATGTCATCGGCGAACCTCAAAGTTTTTATTTCTTCTCCATGAATTTTAATACCTACTCCGAATTTTTCTTTTGTTTCCTTTACTGCTTGCTCAATATACAGATTGAACAACATCGGGGAGATGCTACAACCCTGTCTTACTCCCTTCCCAACCACTGCTTCCCTTTCATGTCCCTCGACTCTTATAACTGCCATCTGGTTTCTGTACAAATTGTAAATAGCCTTTCGCTCCCTGTATTTTACCCCTGCCGCCTTTAGAATTTGAAAGAGAGTATTCCAGTCAACATTGACAAAAGCTTTCTCTAAGTCTACAAATGCTAGAAACGTAGGTTTGCCTTTCCTTAATCTTTCTTCTAAGATAAGTCGTAAGGTCAGTATTGCCCCACGTGTTCCAGTGTTTCTACAGAATCCAAACTGATCTTCCCCGAGGTTGGCTTCTACTAGTTTTTCCATTCGTCTGTAAAGAATTCGTGTTAGTATTTTGCAGCTGTGACTTATTAAGCTGATAGTTCGGTAATTTTCACATCTGTCAACACCTGCTTTCTTTGGGATTGGAATTATTATATTCTTCTTGAAGTCTGAGGGTATTTCGCCTGTTTCATACATCTTGCTCACCAGATGGTAGAGTTTTGTCAGGACTGGCTCTCCCAGGGCCGTCAGTAGTTCCAATGGAATATTGTCTACTCCGGGGGCCTTGTTTCGACTCAGGTCTTTCAGTGCTCTGTCAAACTCTTCACGCAGTATCGTATCTCCCATTTCATCTTCATCTACATCCTCTTCCATTTCCATAATATTGTCCTCAAGTACATCGCCCTTGTATAGACCCTCTATATACTCCTTCCACCTTTCTGCTTTCCCTTCTTTGCTTAGCACTGGGTTTCCATCTGAGCTCTTGATATTCATACAAGTCGTTCTCTTATCTCCAAAGGTCTCTTTAATTTTCCTGTAGGCAGTATCTATCTTACCCCTAGTGAGATAGGCCTCTACATCCTTACATTTGTCCTCTAGCCATCCCTGCTTAGCCATTTTGCACTTCCTGTCCATCTCATTTTTCAGACGTTTGTATTCCTTTTTGCCTGTTTCACTTACTGCATTTTTATATTTTCTCCTTTCATCAATTAAATTCAATATTTCTTCTGTTACCCAAGGATTTCTACTAGCCCTCGTCTTTTTACCTACTTGATCGTCTGCTGCCTTCACTACTTCATCCCTCAAAGCTACCCATTCTTCTTCTACTGTATTTATTTCCCCCATTCCTGTCAATTGCTCCCTTATGCTCTCCCTGAATCTCTGTACAACCTCTGGTTCTTTTAGTTTATCCAGGTCCCATCTCCTTAAATTCCCACCTTTTGCAGTTTCTTCAGTTTTAATCTACAGGTCATAACCAATAGATTGTGGTCAGAGTCCACATCTGCCCCTGGAAATGTCTTACAATTTAAAACCTGGTTCCTAAATCTCTGTCTTACCATTATATAATCTATCTGATACCTTTTAGTATCTCCAGGGTTCTTCCATGTATACAACCTTCTTTCATGATTCTTAAACCAAGTGTTAGTTATGATTATGTTGTGCTCTGTGCAAAATTCTACCAGGCGGCTTCCTCTTTCATTTCTGTCCCCCAATCCATATTCACCTACTATGTTTCCTTCTCTCCCTTTTCCTACACTCGTATTCCAGTCACCCATGACTATTAAATTTTCGTCTCCCTTCACAATCTGAATAATTTCTTTTATTTCATCATACATTTCTTCAATTTCTTCGTCATCTGCAGAGCTAGTTGGCATATAAACTTGTACTACTGTAGTAGGTGTGGGCTTCGTATCTATCTTGGCCACAATAATGCGTTCACTATGCTGTTTGTAGTAGTTTACCCGCATTCCTATTTTCCTATTCATTATTAAACCTACTCCTGCATTCCCCCTATTTGATTTTGTGTTTATAACCCTGTAGTCACCTGACCAGAAGTCTTGTTCCTCCTGCCACCGAACTTCACTAATTCCCACTATATCTAACTTCAACCTATCCATTTCCCTTTTTAAATTTTCTAACCTACCTGCCCGATTAAGGGATCTGACATTCCACGCTCCGATCCGTAGAACACCAGTTTTCTTTCTCCTGATAACGACATCCTCTTGAGTAGTCCCCGCCCGGAGATCCGAATGGGGGACTATTTTACCTCCGGAATATTTTACCCAAGAGGACGCCATCATCATGTAATCATACAGTAAAGCTGCATGCCCTCGGGAAAAATTACGGCTGTAGTTTCCCCTTGCTTTCAGCCGTTCGCAGTACCAGCACAGCAAGGCCGTTTTGGTTATTGTTACAAGGCCAGATCAGTCAATCATCCAGACTGTTGCCCTTGCAACTACTGAAAAGGCTGCTGCCCCTCTTCAGGAACCACACGTTTGTCTGGCCTCTCAACAGATAAGATACCCCTCCGTTGTGGTTGCACCTACGGTACGGCTATCTGTATCGCATAACCAATTAATTATGTAAAAGTCTACCATCACAAAACACACACAAAGTACTCCTCACAAGACAATGTTTATTCATTATCTGACTCAGTAAAAACAAAACACAGTTTAAAGACAATTTACTGAGGGACTAAAAAATATGTCTGATGAACTATTCAAATGATGTCTGCAGTGGCTATCACAGCCTACAGCTCTTCTTATCTTAGCTGTGGAAGAAGGAATATTCACATTATGTTTAAGAGGACAATGTTAAGTGATATTTGTACACAAAGATGGCAGTCAGGAGGATACACTAAATTCCAGACCAGTAACTATTACACCAAAATTATCTAAAACAACAGAATGTAACTAAAGCCAATAGTTAATTTTATAGGAGAAATATGCCCAGCATGGGTTTAGGAATTTTAGATCTACCAGAACAACAACAGCTGTCTGTCTAGTTTTTGTAGCTAAGGCACTAGGTTAAAAGAAGTTTGTGGCATATTTCTTGACAATTCAGAGGCCTTTGTGTGTGCCACAACATTACTACTAGATATTCTCCTTGACTGTGTAATGGGGAAAGGGGCTGGTATAAAATTATCCACGGAAAATGAAGATGTGTGGAAAGAAGTGAACAGCACTATTACAAGTATCTATCCAAATTTTAAATTTATTTAAGCAGTGGAAATTCTAGGTCAGAATATAAACATTATCATGGAAAGGATACATTGATACTCACTGTGAAGACGGACCATTGATATCCAGATAGACATGATGGAAAGACTGACGTATCAGCTTTCAGCCAAAACCTTCTTCAGAAAAGACACACTCAAGTCCCTATTACACAAAGTGCCTAAACCATGGACCTGCACACCGGCACCCTAAGTGTGCATTTCTGTAACTACAGGCAGGTTAACGAAGACCCATTACACCATCCGCGTGGGATATACCTGGTGTGCATGCGTAGTAAACAATGGTAATGTATGATATGTGAACAGAACCATCTTATCTCAAAGTCGTTCGTTCTACTGCACGAAACAAAGGTGGACTGTGTGATGTGACATATTGGAATGTCATCTGTTTGAATTATTCATAAGAAAATGAACATCATTATTTATTAAGTAACTGTTATTCTCTTATGTAGGTTACTGTTGTTGTTGTTGTTGTTGTTGTTGTTGTCGTCTTCAGTCCTGAGACTGGTTTGATGCAGCTCTCCATGCTGCTCTATCCTGTGCAAGCTTCTTCATCTCCCAGGAACTACTGCAACCTACATCCTTCTGAATCTGCTTAGTGTATTCATCTCTTGCTCTCCTTCTACGATTTTTACCCTCCACACTGCCCTCCAATACTAAATTGGTGATCCCTTGATGCCTCAGAACATGTCCTACCAACCGATCCCTTCTTCTAGTCAAGCTGTGCCACAAATTTCTCTTCTCCCCAATCCTATTCAATACCTTCTCATTAGTTATGTGATCTACCCATCTAATCTTCAGCATTCTTCTGTAGCACCACATTTCAAAAACTTTTATTCTGTTCTTGTCCAAACTATTTATCGTCCATGTTTCACTTCCATACATGGCTACACTCCATACAAATACTTTCAGAAACGACTTCCTGACTCTTAAATCTATACTCGATGTTAACTACACTCCTGGAAATGGAAAAAAGAACACATTGACACCGGTGTGTCAGACCCACCATACTTGCTCCGGACACTGCGAGAGGGCTGTACAAGCAATGATGACATGCACGGCACAGCGGACACACCAGGAACCGCGGTGTTGGTAGGGGACCGCACCGCCACTTCCCAGCAAATTAGGGACACTGTTGCTCCTGGGGTATCGGCAAGGACCATTCGCAACCGTCTCCATGAAGCTGGGCTACGGTCCCGCACACCGTTAGGCCGTCTTCCGCTCACGCCCCAACATCGTGCAGCCCGCCTCCAGTGGTGTCACGACAGGCGTGAATGGAGGGACGAATGGAGACGTGTCTTCTTCAGCGATGAGAGTCGCTTCTGCCTTGGTGCCAATGATGGTCGTATGCATGTTTGGCGCCGTGCAGGTGAGCGCCACAATCAGGACTGCATACGACCGAGGCACACAGGGCCAACACCCGGCATCATGGTGTGGGGAGCAATCTCCTACACTGGCCGTACACCACTGGTGATCGTCGAGGGGACACTGAATAGTGCACGGTACATCCAAATTGTCATCGAACCCATCGTTCTACCATTCCTAGACCGGCAAGGGAACTTGCTGTTCCAACAGGACAATGCACGTCCGCATGTATCCCGTGCCACCCAACGTGCTCTAGAAGCAGTCATATTTAAAATTAAATAAATATGTCTGCTTGTGTCTGTATGTGTGGATGGATATGTGCGTGAGTGCGAGTGTATACCTGTCCTTTTTTCCCCCTAAGGTAAGTCTTTTCGCTCCCGGGATTGGAATGACTCCTTACCCTCTCCCTTAAAACCCACTTCCTTTCGTCTTCCCCTCTCCTTCCCTCTTTCCTGATGAGGCAACAGTTTGTTGCGAAAGCTTGAATTTTGTGTGTATGTCTGTGTTTGTTTGTGTGTCTATCGACCTGCCAGCGCTTTCGTTCGGTAAGTCACCTCATCTTTCTTTTTAGAAATAAATCTTATGTTTATAAGTTTTGTGTTTATACCAGTCTAAATCACGAATAAAATAACAGTAAACACCCTGTTACATTGCAGGCTGGATTTAACATTATGTTTACTGGCGACTGGGAAATCTTAAGAGTCTGGCTTTTGGCCACAGAATAGCACAGCACAGTATTTCAAAAGTTGTTGTGGATATATGCACTGCAGACTGCAACACTTTAAAGAACCAGTACTTAAAGGTGTACTTGTGCTACTCTTCCAAGTTTGGACCATGTCTGTATGGGTGCTACTCAGTTTCTCAGTCATCTTTCACACTAGGTGAAACTGCAAGGACTTTCTCCCTTTCAATGCCAGTTTCTCTTTTCTGGCATGCAGAAATAAAGGACGAGATGCAATCAAATCAAACATGAGCTTTCGTAAGATATTACGATGCAAATCGAAAATCACCATGTAACATTACACCTTTCCTCACTGTACGCCTGATTTAGGACACTAATACCTCTTTGCTCCATTTCATTTCTAGAATACGAAGCTATTAGTAGAAAAAATCCTTTCGCGCACAGCTAGTATGAGAGAGTCTACTGAAAGAAAGTTCAGAGGTAGCAGTCATGTGTACACACGTCTGCTTTGGTGAATGAGTGCACATTTCTCTTTTCTGATGAATGCTTTGACTGAAAGCTTATATATAATAGTCTTTTCATCATGCCTGCCTGGAAATCAGTTTGTCATCTTTATAGTGAATAGCACTCTATCCCTCCCATAGTAAGTTTGAATTTCTTTCATTCCTCGTCTTACACATCTGGTTCTGTAGGACAAAAAGGGAGAGTGAATCTCCAAGTCATGGAGAGAGTCAGTACATCAAACTGACATTCCGAAATTAATGATGGGCAATTAAAATGTACACCAATTCTATCTAAGCAACATTCTGCTTGTTTATATTAGCACAATCAACATTGTAACAAGCATCAGTTTAATCATTTTTCAGGAACATCCCAAGAAAGTATGTGAGTACGTGACCTACTACCATTCTTTTTTACATGCAAATGATGTGCCTCAAAGTAGGTGGAAATGCTTCACCTCTTGTAATTACAGTTTTACAGCTGACTTACAAAACATTCTCAAAATATAAAACTGGTAACTGTCACTTCAATAATATTTATCTTTCATAAAATATTAACAAATCCACACATAAGCAAAGAGATGCTAGCAAAACGATTTGAAAAATGTTGCGCACTTTGAGCTAAAAGAATTCCTGGGTGTGGTTATTGATATGTACTACAGATGGGACAATAATAAATAATACATGCCGTGAATTGCGTTCAACAACATTTCTGATGAAAAAATGTTGCTACTAACAGTGTACCACGTAATTCGCAACTATTTTATGGTATCATGGACTGTGGAAGTTCTGCAAATACACACAAACAAACGTAAGTGAAGCTAAAAAAGAAAGCTGTAAGATATACTAAAATATGACTTCTTAAATATTCTTACAGATTTATGGAACTAAACATTAAGGCTAAAGGGCACTTTTAGTGTCAGCAGCTCCCGCATTGTGTGCAGATGTTCGCAAATTTTGAATGTTGGTCACAGCGAAACAGGCAATTTTATTCAAAAGCCAATGAGAATCACTGAATCTAATGGCTTCCTTCAGTGGAACACACAAATTAATTACATTTCTTTTTGATATGCAGAGCACCAGTGTAATTTTTGCTCATCTGGTTATTAGGAATTGCAAATTTGGTTAATGTTTCATGTACTTTGTTAAGAAGAAAGTGCTGACAGACTGACCAGTACTATAGCCCAAGGCCTATGTTATGTTTGAATGTAACACTTTGGTTGAGTGAAAGGGAGCCAACAACTCAACAAGAAAATATGTGAGTTCTAATAGCTTGACATGTAGTGTAGCTGGAGAGGTGTTCAAAATTGCAATAACGTACTGTCACTTCTTATTTTTTATTTTGTTTGAGATTGTGACACCTTAGTCAAATTCTAATCTAACGGAACAAAAACCAGCTAACTTTACTGACAAACTATTAAATATAGGTATGAGAATTCAGATGGGCTACTGACAACTGACTCCTGACTCCTCAGATTCAGTTCTCATTGTTTGTCAAGATAGTTGTTACTAACATCAGTACATAATGCTAAAGCCACCAACAACCTAAGTGCAATGTTACTAAAGACTAAACAGTATGATCTTTGCTCTTTAAGGAAACCAATGTTTATGTAAAAACAGTGTGCTGCAATATTAAACAAATACTTATGATTTCAACACAAGGGAAAATTTTAATCACACTGAAGCAAATATGCTAAAATTGAACGACAGAATCCATAAACGCAACATGCTTCCTACACAGTAATCTGCCATTGTACATACAGATGAAACAAAATATGACTGTTTTCAAAGAAAATCTTTAATCCAGTGTTTAACAGTACCTGGTAGCTAAACATAATGTAACATACAGATAACCACTTCTTTTATATATAAATTCATGTAACTGTAATTCTGAACTACATTTAGTCATTATGTGTGGAAGTATCATTACTTGAAAGACAAAAATGATAATACTAATCGTGCACAAAAATCAAGGTCATATTGATTTAATTCTTACCGTATGTGTTCAGGATGAACATCCTTCGTCAGTACTTTCCTTTCATATGTGCACTAGAGAATGTGGAAAAAATCCCTCATGCCAGAGATTCATCCACATGCTCTCTGCTTCAGTGTGGGTGGAGAATCCAAAAACCATTTTACACCAACAGATGCCACAATTTACCTGCAACATTACACTTGTTAGTTCAACTGCCATCAAATCAGTAACTACCAATAACTATACCTTATCTTTCAAATAAATAAATAAACTTTTTATATAACTCCATCATCCTGGGTGACAGGATATGGCTGAAGCAAATTACAGACTGCAATTTTTTATATGTGTAACATGTAGAAAAGATAGAACTAATATGTCTGGGTGAGTATTCTGTGCCATTTGAATTTGGAGGATATATTTTGGCCACCCTGTGTATCCTCACATACATGCAAAGCATCAGCAGGAACCATTTTAAGAATGATCAGACACTTTTTAGTACACGTTTCATCTCACGATGTTTTGATAAAAATAGCAACCTCTTATCAGTTGTAGTCTTAAAAAATATTATTTGAAGACGGAACAATTTACTGAATCCTAATGACTCCCATCCATTAACTCATTCATGTTGATGACAATTATAGGCTTTTCATAAACCCGAGAAACATTGTACATGATACATTAATGTAACATCACCATGCAGTATAGGTAAGATATTATTAATGAAGTGCATAGATGTAATGCATACTAAATTTATGAATCCCACTGGTATCTCAGACGGGTCAGTCTCAACCACTGTCTCACTGTGGTGCAGCAGAATTGGAGGTATGAAGCTACAAAGGAGAAGCAGCAACTACTTGTTCAGTTAAACAGCTATATAACAAGCAAGGCTAATATAGGTATTGTCAGCGACCAGCGATGTGTTGACAGTCCCACCACCCTCAGTAAAGGTTTACAATAGTGCAGCAGAATAATAAAACTGCCCCTTTGTTTCTCAGGTTCTAAGCTCTCAGTTGTACATGCACACACACCAACAATAATGGTCATGTATCAAATGGGCCCAGTAAGCTGCAACATCAGCAGTATAATCACATCTGCCAGTCACTGACTAGCCTGTCACAACTGTCTCCTTTTGTATCTCATGTCCCACTTCTGAAATATGGGTTGCTTGTTAAAATGGTCTTTCACATTTACACCTCATCCTGAGTCCCAATGTCTGAATTATCAGTGCCTAACTTGAAATGTCACTTTCTAGTTCAGTTATTTTACTGAAATAATCGGGGTACTGTTAGATGAGCAACTATCAATGATGCATTGAACACAATTATACTCTACCCCTGGAACACCGGTGCCCATGGATTTAAGTTGGACGCGGGATAAAGGTCCACAGGATGTGGACCTGTCTCGCTGAGTGCACTGTAAAGACATAAAAGTTGCTGATATTAATTTGAGACAGTTTATCAACAGAAAATTCTATTTGGCAGTTGACACACTACAATTACATTTGAAGACTAGTATGAGTACTAGGTGGACAAGAAGAGATTATATCAAACATGAGTATACCGTACCTCACAAAAATTGGAGCCTCCGGATTCAGGGAGTATTTTTGTGTCTCTCTTGCACTGCAATTGAAATATTTGTGTTGCATTAGAAAGCATCATTACAACCAAAATGGTGAAATGAACATATTTTAACATACAATCAAGCAACTACTTACATCTGTAATAGGGAAACAAAGATAGCAAAGTCAACATAAATATAATAGCAATTCACACCATTGTCTCACATGCCATAGGATTTCAATAGTTGGACAGATACAGGTAGTTATAAAAATAGATACATGGTCGATGCATGGATATAAACAAACACAACTTCAGATTGTATGCAGACATTTCCTGCACTATTATTATGCTGATAAGATAGCTGTAATCATTTCTGAGCATGCAGCTGTGTCATTAGTTCTTGGACTTCATTAAGCAATACCTGAACAGAGAAGCGTGGCTTCAACTATTACCTTTGATAAGGGGACCTTGAGGAACAGCTGCAATGAAATGCCTTTTTGCCATACCCATATTTTGTGGTATCCATCACATGTAAAATCATTCACTCAAGCTAACCAGCATCTAACAATTCCTTTTATCCAAAATCAGCTGATTTTTGTCTACAGAAGTAATTCCATGATTTGGAAAAATATCTATGCTGAGGGCCACACAAAATTGGACACAAACAAACCATTACATACGTGGGATCATTCCTTGTTAACACCCTCAATTGTGCAGACCACAATAGGAATGAAACTAAATTAAGAGTGGGCAGACAGCATCACTCTAGGCTCAGTACGTGGCACACCAACCAATACAAATATAAAATTACACAAATCCACAATGTCTATTCCTTCAGACACATTCAAAAGAACACACACCACACAGTCATAACTGATTTGCCTCAATGGGCAATAGATTCACCACATTCAGTGTCCTATCTCCTACAGGAATAAAAAAGTAGTGAGCATGGAGGAAATGAACAGGGACTGTAGACAGGTGGCACAAGGTAGGAAGAGGCATGCCAAGGTAGCTGCGATAAACATCGTGTCTGGGTGGCACTGTGGTTCCCTACTACGAATCCCAGGCCAGCACTCACATTCACTCATCGCCACTGATGCTGTGCAGTGTCCTGATGCAGCACATGTCAATATTCCTTTCATTTCTCTCCTCTCCTTCAATTTACATAATAAACATGAATGACTCCATAAAATGGAGTTTGCCCATATAAGCACGAGGATTAAGAGCACAAACAGCCACAAAACCGGCTATTTGTTCAGGGAAAAAGTTTACCTTAATACTGCAATTCAAAGCAAATGAAGACCAGCTGAGTGCTGTTTTGTACTCATAAAAACCACTATTTTACTATTTTGGTCCCATTTTCTACAAAAGCAGCTTATGCATACGGCATTGGAAAAGTCTACCGGTAAGTAGGTTACACAAGTGAACGTTTATGCATACATTAATACTGCAAATAACACGTAATTCATGAAGTGTGCCCATTTCACATTTCATAAAATTAGATATTTTCGAATGGTGTGAAAGCAGTGATGCTGCAAATCTGACGTGAGTGATGTATAATTTTCTTCTTTGCCTGGTAAAGTGGTGGTGATACATTTTTGAATATACTGTGCTTCCCTTCTACTTTTATTTTCCGTGATGTATGTACATGGTAAGGAGGAATACCAGAAATCTTTTTCATAGTTTTACACAAGAGTAGGTTTTCATCCAAATATGATTCTAACTGCCTTTGTTTTGCAGTTTGAATGGGCTCATAGCTGCTTTCAAGTTTCACAAAAGTGACCCCATATTAAATGTGAGAATGACAGTAGGAACTGTATGCGTTCTTTACTGTTTTCTCGCTACACCAGTATTTTAGTAAGCCGACCTGGCAACTGCAATGTTCGTTTACATTGCATAGATTTACTCCACACTGTACTATGGCAATCTTCTGAGATGGTTCACCTAAGGTTGAAATAAAATATAAAAAAAATTTGGAAGTATGCTGTGAAATACGTTAAGCATGGAATAAAATTATCATGAACGGATGTATTTCATGCAGCATTAGATTTTCTTCCTTATGCTATTGGAAGGCACACTACAACCAATACATTTTATCACTACTAATCTGTTAAATTATAAATTACATCAGCTTTGATTATGTGAATGTTTAGCATTCTTTAGATTTTCACATCAATATTAACCTTAGTACAAAACCAGGGTCTTCAACAAACATGACAGCAACACAGGCTGTGTATGTACAATGGTCCGTCTGCCAGATATTTGCGTATTTTTTTGGAAGAGATGAAAGGAAAGACAACAGGAAAGGCTTTCAGGAGAGGTATGAACAATGTTTAACCCACGTGTGGCCATTGCCCTAAATTACAGTGTACGCTGCTTAAGCCATCATTGTGGTAAGGTGAGGTTTCCTTTGACAATGAGTGCTTATGTTATACCTGTCAAGACTGTTAAAAATAGAGGACTTTTTCAGAACCTGCTGCTTATTTCTATTTTTATTAGTGTGGCAGCATCTATGATAAGATCACTGACACTTTCTGGTTGCTGCATAAGCAATACTGTAGTAGTGTGTGTAGGCCAAAATACTTTATTGTATTTCCAGTGCATCAAAGCCTGCTGTCATCTTCCAACATGGTTGAATAGGCAGCATAATCTGATTTTGTGAAGAAATAGGAGCTGATCTGGATGTGAATGAGCAGTACCATACAGCTGTTTGAACAACAGCAAGCATCACTGGAGAGGACACTCAAGATATGTTGGGAAATGTCAAAATAAAATACATTCTTCAGTTGTACCTAATGAAATACTTGTATATGTTGTGTTGTCGATCTTTACTGACTACCAAATTATGCAATGAAAGATTCTTTGATTCATAATAGGTATCTTTAACTGAAACCTGTATTACATTTCAATACAGGAAACACCCTATAAAGCAATTTATCAGACTCACATCCACACACTTTGGATGTAAACTATGTGCGTTACATCATCTTACTATACAGGGCGAGTCACCTAACATTACCGCTGGATAAATTTCGTAAACCACATCAAATACTGACGAATCGATTCCACAGACCGAACATGAGGAGAGTCGGCTAGTGTAACTGGTTAATACAAACCATAAAAAAATGCACGGAAGTATGTTTTTCAACACAAACTTACGTCTTTTTAAATGTAACCCCTTTAGTTTTGCTAGCACATCTGAACATATAAACAAATACATGATCGGTGCCATTTGTTGCATTGTAAAATGTTTATTACATCCGGAGATATTGTAACCTAAAGTTGACGCTTGAGTACCACTCCTTCACTGTTCAATCGTGTGTATCTGAGAGCACTGAATTAGAGCACTGAATTACGTAGGGATCCAAAGCCAACGGTGTTGGACCTTGGGTACAGAAGAGACTGGAACAGCACATTACGTCCACATGCTAGCACCCTTTTATTGGTCTTTTCACTGCCGCACATGTACATTACCATGAGGGGTGAGGTACACGTACACATGTGGTTTCCATTTTCAATTACGGAGTGGAATAGAGTGTGTCCCGACATGTCAGGCCAATAGATGTTCAATGTGGTGGCCATCATTTGCTGCACACAATTGCAATCTCTGGCATAATGAATGCCATACACGCCGCAGTACATCTGGTGTAATGTCGCCGCAGGCTGCGACAATATGTTGATTCATATCCTCTGGGGTTGTAGGCACATCACAGTACACATTCTCCTTTAACGTACCCCACAGGTGTAAGATCAGGAGACCAGGCTGGCCAATTTATGCATCCTCCATGTCCTATGAAATGTCCATCGAACATCCTGTCAAGGGTCAGCCTAGTGTTAATTGCGAAATGTGCAGGTGCACCATCATGCTGATACCACATACATCAACGCGTTTCCAGTGGGACATTTTCGAGCAACGTTGGCAGATCATTCTGTAGAAACACAATGTATGTTGCAGCTGTTTGGGCCCCTGCAATGAAGTGAGGACCAATGAGGTGGTCGCCAATGATTCCGCACCATACATTTACAGTCCACGGTCGCTGTCGCTCTACCTGTCTGAGCCAGCGAGGATTGTCCATGGACCAGTAATGCATGTTCCGTAGATTCACAGCCCCATGGTTTGTGAAACCTGCTTCATCGGTAAACAGGTAGAACTGCAACGCATTCTCTGTTAAAGCCCATTGACAGAACTGCACTCGATGATTAAAGTCATCGCCATGTAATTGCTGATGTAGCGACACATGAAACGGGTGAAAGCGGTGACGATGCAGTATGCGTATGACACTACTTTGACACAGTCCTCTAGCTCTCTCAATGTCCCATGTACTCTTGTGTGGGTTCATGGCAACAGCAGCTAACACACCAACTGTGCCCACTTCTCCTGTGACGGGCCTGTTACGGACCCGTTTGCATGCTACGACCATACCTGTTGCACACAGTTGGCGATAGATGTTTCGCAAAGTGCGGCACGTTGGATGCTCTTTGTCCGGGTACCGCTCTGCATACACCCTGCAGGCTTTAGCTGCATTTCGTAGACACTCACCATAGATGAGTATCATCTCCGCTTTTTCAGAGTTAGAATACACCATGGTCACAATTCCTACAACACTACACTATCACAGACGTCTGGTAACAAGGTGTACTACAGTTGGTCTGAGTACGGAGATGAATGCAGAATAACAATAGCAGCAAGCACTATATGCGGACACTGCGACAGCTAGACCAAACCACAACAGTGCACTACAGCCACACTCGTAAACATGGTCGTCATCGTAAACATGTCCTTGCAGATGCTGTTCGCCGACCGTGGCCCGTGTTTGTTACAACAAGCAACTGAACGTCGGAGGTTTCAAGCGTCAACTTCAGGTTACAATATCTCCGGATGTAATTAACATTTTACAATGCAGCAAACGGCACTGATTACGTATTTGTTTATATGTTCAGATGTGCTAGCAAAATGAACGTGGTTCCATTTAAAAAGAACATAGGTTAGTGTTGAAAAAACATACTTCCGCGCATTTTTGTATGGTTTGTATTAAGCAATTACACTAGCCCCTCTCCTCATGTTCGGTCTGTGGAATCTGTTTGTCAATATTTGATGTGGTTTACGAAATCGATCCAGTGGTAACGTTAGGTGACTCACCCTGTATACTGGGAAGAACCGGAATGATGACAAAGAGGATATACCACTGAGTTCGAAAGTACGTTTGGACACATTGTCCATTGTCACTAATTATTAGTCATGACTACATCCAACAGTAGGGACTAGGCTTCCGTGCATGTGCAACCATAAGAGAAAGCAGAGCAACAATGTCAACCTTATCACCAGATAAGGTAATGAAAAAGAAAGGTGGGGATGGGAGGTTGAGTTCAAATTTGATAGAGAGAACAAAATCTTTTGTCACAAAATGGAATGATAAGGATTATGTTGTACTAGCAACTGATTTTGATCCTGTACCCCCACGGTCAAAGTCTAACATTGGAATTCAACCCAGAAACAAAAGCTCAGTATTCCACAACATGCACTGAACACACAAGAATACCATGGAGGTGCCATTCTTCTTTGCAATACATGGCTAATAGCGATACTGGTTCCTTTTTGTTTTTACAACAATTGTAGATATGACGGTTACAAATGCACAACTGGCTTCCCAAATGAAAATGGTTCAAATTTTTTTCTTTTATGCCGTAAGTAAATTGAATTTACTCATATTTAAATAAATTGAGTCACCAGGATACTGTTTTACCAGAAATTAGGACTACATGTCAATTAATAATAAATTGAATGCTAATGGGTTAATACCATTTATTGTTGTTTAATTGTCCTTTAGGAAGTTTCTACTGTTTTTGTGGATGATAACTCGTGTTATCCATAATAACACAATTCTCTTATGAACCACATAAATTTCGAAACCCATGTTCCTATGCAACACTATTCCCTTCATGATAACTGAATTTCCAGGATGCAAGTATTAGCCTAAAGTGATATTCAGATTACCCCACTGAAGTTTTCTTTGCGAGACAGTGCTTTCATCCTGCCATTACCTTCTGAATCCTGTCGAATGTGTTTTATGGCATCACCTTTTTGATTGAGCCAAAGTGAAGATCTCCCTTCATGTTTTGTCTTTTCTGAAAACTAGCTGTAGCTACTATAACACCAGACTCTCGCCATCAAAACCAGCCTTTCTAGCCTTGCACTTTCTGTAACAGTGTTACTGTACTGAAACATGTTCCACCTCTTCACTCAGAAAGCAAGCAATATTCATAAAATTCCAACCAGCACAACGAACGATGTACTGCTGGAAATCATCCAAATAAGTGACAGTTCTTCATTAGTATCTTTCCGAAGACAGAAACCACTTCTTGACCACAGCATTCCATTGCCTGTACTTCTGCAAAGCTTCTCAGTACAATTTGTAGTGGAACACCACATGCTTTGGGTGACTCAGTCTGTTGTTTCAATACTATTTCACCCCTTCTGTCATTATCTTTAAGCCTGTGAAAAAATTCATATCCCTCATATACGACTACCTCTCAAACGAAATAGCAATAATAACTAATACAAATCACTGCTCTCTTTGCAGACACTTCCACTCAATAATGACACAACCAAATTCTGGTTTCTGTGTAGCACTAAAATTGCAAAATTATGCCAGAAACAGCACAAATTAGGCACAGTATTGCCACATGAATACTCTGAAGGACAGGTGTGGGTTCGAATGTCATTACTTCATCCAATGTTACCCAAACAGCACTTGTAGCAGAAACAATACTGTGCCAATGCTGTGAGCTTAGAATCACAGCCAAGTCAGGCTACCCTAAAGTCTCCCTTCCGTTTTTTAGAACCTAAGGGAAGATGAGGGGGTGAGAGAACTGACCTACACCACACCACCCAAGTGGCACCCTACCTGATACGTAGTACATCAACAAATGCCAACAAAAGCGAATAAAAACCATTTTAAATTCATTTAAACACGGGCGTACCATACATCATAAATATCGGGTCATCTGTATGCCCAATTGTATGCTCAGTTTTGAAAACTAACACATTGAGAAACATCAGAAAGGATTTTTACACCTAAACAACAAATGTATACCCACATTACATGAGCATGTAAAACAAACAGAAGTAGCTTTGTACAGCCAACTTCAACAATTTTCAGTGCCCTTCACACATGGCAAATGCACCAATTACAAATCCTCTTCTGAAAGACAGTCCCATCTACTGGAATATCCAACATCAAACCTACCACAAGATTATAAAAATGTAAACCCCTATGCACACTGGTACTACACAAAGATACAATTATCTAAATATACCCTAACAGACTAATCACAAAGATAATTCTGTTACATACATTGTACCAATCTTCATTTTTGCATACCACTGATGAAAGTGGTGTGTGTGTGTGTGTGTGTGTGTGTGTGTGTGTGTGTGTGTGTTTGTGGGGTTTAAGTGCGCTCAACTACTGAGGTCATTAGCGCCCAGTCACAGTTGTTAGAGCACATGGAATCTAGTAAAACTCAAGGGGAGGGGGGGACACCAGAAAGTCCTGACAAAGATGCAGATAAAATAAGTAAAAAAGTTAGATGTCTTTGGACAAGCCTGTCAAAGTTATAAAACGCAGAACACGAGCAGCTGCTCGAGTGTCATCAGCTAAAATATCCGGTAAAGTAGATGGCAGGGACAGGACAACACGAGATTGACTAAAGCGGGGACACGACAATAAAACATGGCGCACTGTTAATGCTTGACCACAAGGCCACTGCGGGACTGGGTCACCGGAGAGCAGGTAGCGGTGGCTAAACCGGCAATGCCCAATCCGCAACCTGGTCAGAAGGACCTCTTCTCGCCGAGATGGTCGGGAGGAGGATGTCCAAGCAGTTGGGAGCTGTTTTACTGCCCGGAGCTTGTTTCCTTGGAGGGATGACCAAGCATCCCACCACAACGACAGAAGCCTCTTACAAACAACCCCACGAACGTCGGATGACGGGACACAATGGGAGGCTGGCCGAGGCAGGAGGACTGCAGCCTTGGCTGCAGCATCTGCAGCCTCATTCCCAGACACTCTAACATGTCCGGGAATCCACAGAAAGCTGACAGGAGAACCATTATCAGCGAAAGAATGGAGGGACTGCTGTATCCGCTGAATCAAGGGATGGACCGGATAGGGAGCTCCAAGGCTCTGAAGAGCTCTGAGTGAGTAAGAGCAGAGTACATACGATGAATGGCGGTGGCGGCGGGCATACTGAATGGCCTGATGGAGAGCAAAAAGCTCGGCCGTAAAGCTGGAACATTGGTCGAGGAGCCGGTATTTAAAGGTGGCGGCCCCGACGACAAAGGCACAGCCGACACCATCATCAGTTTTGGAGCCATCGGTGTAAATAAAGGTGTGACCGGCAAGTCGAGCACGAAGTTCGACAAACCGTGAGCAATACACTGCAGCCGGAGTACCCTCCTTCGGGAGTGAGCTGAGGTCGAGATAAATATGAACTGGATCCTGGAGCCAAGGTGGTATCTGGCTCTCACCCTCTCTGAAGGTGGTAGGGAGGGCAAAATCCAATTGTCGAAGCAGGCGACGGAAGCGGACTCCAGGGGGCAGCAGGGCAGACACATACAACCCGTACTGACGGTCGAGAGAATCGGCGAAGAAGGACTGATAAGAGGGGTGGTCGGGCATTGACAACAGCTGGCAGGCATACCGACACAGCAGTACGTCGCGCCAGTAGGTCAATGGTAATTCGGCAGCTTCAGCATAAAGTCTCTCGACGGGACTAGTGTAGAAGGCTCCGGTCGCAAGACGTAACCCCCAATGGTGGATGGAGTTGAGACGGCGTAAGAGGGATGGCTGAGCAGACGAAGCTCCCATAATCCAGCTTCGATCGGACTATGGACCGATACAAGCGAAGCAGGACAGTGCGATCCGCTCCCCAAGATGAACCACTAAGAACTCTGAGGACACTAAGGGAACGTGTACAACGGGCCACCAAATAAGAAACATACGGAGACCAACAAAGTTTCCTGTCCAATGTGAGCCCTAGAAACTTAGTTGTTTCCACGAATGGGAGAACAATGGGACCGAGATGTAAGGATGGCGGAAGGAACGCTTTATATCGCCAAAAGTTGATACAAACCATCTTCTCTTCAGAGAACCGGAAGCCATTTGCCACGCTCCATGAGTATAGGCTGTCTAGACAATGCTGAAGGCAGCGCTCCAGGAGGCATGTTCTCTGGGCACTGCAGTAGATCGCGAAGTCATCGACAAAGAGAGAGACTGAGACATTAGGTGGAATGCAATCCATAATTGGATTGATCGCGATGGCAAAAAGGGCTACGCTCAAGACGGAGCCCTGAGGCACTCCATTCTCCTAGAGGAAGACGTCTGACAATACGGAACCCACACATACCCTAAACTTTCGATCTGTTAAAAAGGAATCAATAAAAAGAGGCAGGCGACCGCGTAGGCCCCACCTGTGCATAGTGCGGAGGATACCTCCTCTCCAACAGGTATCATAAGCTTTCTCCAAATCGAAGAACACAGCTACCGTTTGGCACCTTCACAAAAAGTTGTCCATGATGAATGTCGACAAGGTCACAAGGTGGTCAACAGCCGAGCGGCGGCGACGAAAGCCGCATTGGACATTGGTAAGTAGCCGTCGAGATTCAAGAATCCGGACTAACCGAGCATTAACCATGCGCTCCATCACCGTACAGACACAGCTTGTAAGAGAAATGGGGCGGTAACTAGAAGGAAGGTGTTTATCCTTCCCAGGTTTGGGTATAGGAACAACGACGGCGTCACGCCAACACATGGGGACCTGACCTTCAGTCCAGACACGATTGTAGGTACGCAGAAGGAAGCTTTTGCCCGCCGGAGAAAGGTGTGCCAGCATCTGAACGTGAATGGCATCTGGCCCTGGAGCAGAGGACCAGGACAGTGCAAGCGCACGTTTGAGTTCCCGCATAGTAAAGGGGGCATTACAAGTTTCCAGATTCAGCGAGTGGAAGGAAGGTCGCCGAGCCTCTTCTGTCTCTTTCCTTGGAAGGAAGGCAGGGTGGTAATGGGCGGAGCTTGAAACCTCCGCAAAAAACCGGCCGAAGGCGTTGGAGACAGCCACAGGATCAACAAGGACCTCATTACCTGAGGTCAGGCCAGTACCGAGGAGTGGGCCTTAATGCCCGACAGCCGGTGCAGGCCACCCCAAACGACAGAAGAGGGAGTAAAACTGTTAAAGGAGTTGGTGAAAGAGGCCCAACAAGCTTTTTTGCTGTCTTTGATGACTCTACGGCATTGCACTCGGAGTCGTTTGTATCCAATACAATTCGCCAACGTAGGATGGCGGCAAAAGGTGCATAAAGCACGTCGTCTAGCACAGATAGCGTCTCTACAAGCCTCATTCCACCAGGGGACGGAAACGTGACATGAAGAGGTAGTATAAGGAATGGAACGTTCGGCAGCATTGACGATAACAGCCGTGAAGTATTCGACCTGACTGTCACAACTGAGAAAATAGTGGTCCGGAAAGGTCGCCAGGGAGGAGTAAAGTCCCCAGTCAGCTTTCGGTATGTTCCAGCTCGAAGGACGTGGGGATGGGGTGTAGTGCAGGAGACGAACGACACAGGGGAAGTGGTCGCTCAAATAGGTGTCAGAAAGGACATACCACTCGAACCGACGGGCAAGAGTGGTAGAACAGATCGAGAGGTCCTAGTGGGAGTAGGTATGAGTAGAGTCCGAGAGGAAAGTTGGGGCGCCAGTATTGAGGCAGTCAAGGTTGAGATGGTTGAAGACATCCGCCAAGAGTGAGCCTCTCTGACAGGATGCAGGGGCGAGGGGGGAAGGAGGGGGAAGGGTGGCCCCTGGGGCAGAGGGGGCGGGGGCCGTGGGGAAGGAGGATTTGGAAGGGAGGGATTTGGGAGGTGGAGGCATAGACCCCGGTGGAGGGGAGGAGAAGGAGGGGGGACAGGATAGGGCTGAGGATACTGTGGAAGGAGTAGACATGACTGAGGCAAACGAAGTGGTCAACGTCACGGGATGGAGGTGGTCATACTTCTTCCTGGCCTCAGTATAAGAGAGACGATCCAAAGTTTTGAGTTCTTGAATCTTCTTCTCCTTCTGATACGCGGGGCAGTCTAAGGATCTAGGCGAGTGGATGCCAGGACAATTAACGCACCAAGGTGGTGGGGTGCTTGTATGTTCCTCACGAAGAGGACGTCCTCAATCGCCACAAAGGGGCTCAGCCTCACATCATGACGACATGTGCCCAAAGCGCAAACACTGAAAACAGCGCATAGGAGGCGGGATGTAAGGTCGCACGTCGCACCGGTAGCACATCACTTTTACCTTCTCCGGGAGAACGTACCCCTCGAAGGCGAGGATAAAGGCCCCGGTGTCGCTGCGACGGTCTTTGGGGCCGCGCTGGACTCGCCGGACGAAATGCACACCTCGGCGCTCCAGGTTGGCCCTGAGCTCCTCATCAGATTGCAGCAGGAGGTCCCTGCGTCCTATTCAGTGCCAGATGCGGGACAATGGACACTGGGATGTCCCCTAGTCGGTCGCACGCCTGGAGCGCCACCGACTGTATGGCGGAGATGGTCTTTATAAGAACGGACCCCGAACGCATTTTGCTGAGAGCCTCGATTTCCCCGAAGATGTCCTCAATGTGCTGATCAAAGAACATGGGCTTGGAGGTGGCGAACATCCCCCCATCGGTCAGAAAACAGACCAAATACCGGGGGAAGTACTTCGCCCCAAGCCGGCGGGCCTGTCCTTCCTCCCAGGGAGTGGCCAAGGGGGAAAGGGCAGGAGAAACAGAACCAGAGACAGTACCTTTGTTTTCAAAAGACTCGGCCACAGAGCGACCTGATACATGTTGACGTTTCATCTGCGAAACGTCCGCCCCGATACCACCCACTCCAACCAGGGGCTCTTCCCACGGGCGCCACCCAGCCCAGCAAGTGCTACCTGGCAGGATGACCGTTGCCGGGAGTCCTGATGCCCCAAGGAGATGGGCATCTACTCCTTGGCCGACGTGGGCAGGGTGCAGCTCAGGTATCGGCAGTACGATCCCTGTGTTGTCAGAGGGCTACAACCTAGAGGGTACATGACGACCCCACCACAACGGGCTGGCTACCATGCTGGAGTTCGGGTGCCATGGAAAGTCCATCATGATTGTAGGTGCAGATGGGGACACACTATGGGCGTAACTTGTACAACCCATCAGGCGTTTAGGGCCAATTTGAGGAATACTGGGTATGGTTACAACGCCGTTACAATGCTGAGTGCCAAGGTCTTAGTGTACTGACGACCAGTGGTACACCACGTAAGGCGTCCTTCCCCAAAAGGCTCGTACTTCTGTAGAATTTTGAAAAATGGAGGTCAAACCCCAAGGGGGACCATCACATGGAAGGCCGAAATGGTTGAAACTCTTTTAGTCGCCTCTTACGACAGGCAGGAATACCTCTGGCCTATTCTTACCCCGGACCCGCAGGGGGTGTAGCAGTGTGTGTAGGCCAAAATACTTTATTGTATTTTGTGTTCCAGTGCATCAATACGTTGCACCAATCTTCATTTTTGCATAACACTGATGAAAGTAAATTATCGGTAGCTATAACTAAAATCTGTGTCTTTGACAAGAGAAGCTAGTGTTGAATGTTTCCTCCCTTTTTATCAAAACACCCTAACCAGCACTTGATGACATTTCTCTTAATGTAATATTGTTCTTACATAGCTAAGGTAGACCACTAGGAGACGCCAACTTCCCAGAATCCAGTGCAAGTAGAATACAGTGAACAATGCCTTCCTCACGGTACAGCACTTTTGTGAAGTACCAGATTACCTGGAGGTTGTAACTGGCAATTCAACAGTGGGACAAAGAAGCGCTTGTTTTGGAAGTGAAGAGTTCTTACTGTATACTCCGCAACTAAGAGCTCAGTTTCACAAGTGACTGAACAATACACAAACACTAAAGAATTACCTCCATGAGTAGAAACAGGTTTTCTTATCTAAGTATACATATCACTCACTGTAGCCATAGCAAAAAACTTACCCATAAATCAAAGCTTTTCTTATTTCTCAATTTTAGTGTTTCATTAATAGTTATCTCATAACGAAAATAACTTTACATTGCCACATAATATAATTAGCACTGCCAATCAGGCAAACATGAAACAAAGCATCAGAAATAAGCTTAATAAACCAGTCTATTACACAAACCATACCTGACTTCCACCAAGCGCTCAGCAGTACATCATTGACGTTCTGCTTCCAGCCTGCTCTGCAGAATAGATGACCCGGTCTGCACTCTGCAAAAAAAAAAAAAGTTAACTGTCAAAGAAGATTTTTTCAGTGCAGCAATGGAAAGAGAAATTTTGCAGTAAAAACTGATAACTCAGTTTAAAGATATCCCAGTTATAGCAGTGTTACCATGCAGCTGCATTTCTCAAGATTTAGTGAGCAATTTAAAAAAAAGAAGAACAAGACTAGAAATTACAGTGAACTTTGCCTCTTCAAACTTACAAATGTTAATACACAGAGGAATTGTGACTGCAGTTATCACTAAATTTAACTATGACAGCAGGATTATCAGGAAAATAAAGTTTATATCCTGACAAGTTACATGCATTAAACTGAAGTGTCACACATATAGATTGAATTTCTACTGGCAAGTCAGAAATAGCTCATTACATATTAAAGTTTTATTCAATTTTCTACAGCACTACATTAGCTATGGGAAGGTAGTTCTAATGAACTGTAAAAAATACAAGGAAAATTTTCTAAAGTTTGGGTGGACCCTGCAGATTAGAAGCATGGCACTGCAGGCCTAAGCAGCATCAAGTCTTTCCCCCCCAAGGCTAGTTGCCTTCCCAGCACTCAAAATGCTCAAAGCTATAGTATGGTATGTACCTTACAAGAGGATGGTGGTGGTGGTGGTGGTTAGTGTTTAACGTCCCGTCAACAACGAGGTCATTAGAGACGGAGCGAAAGCTCGGGTTAGGGAAGGATTGGGAAGGAAATCGGCCGTGCCCTTTCAAAGGAACCATCCCGGCATTTGCCTGAAACGATTTAGGGAAAATCACGGAAAACCTAAATCAGGATGGCTGGAGACGGGATTGAACCGACGTCCTCCCGAATGCGAGTCCAGTGTGCTAACCACTGTGCCACCTCGCTCGGTCTTACAAGAGGAACCACCTAATATCCACAATACAAGTGAAATTATCACAAATCCAAGACAAACACTACCAACATGCACGCTTCATTGACATTTCCCTATCAGTGGATTCCCTTTACTCTTGTAACTGCATTTACTGTCATCCACGTAACTGCCATGTTGCAAGTGCAGCTTATGCCCTTGGATCATTGCCATTTATGCCGTTACCACCCTCTCATGCACAATAAATTATAGCCAAACATACATAGCGTCACTGTTTATGAAATATTCAACAGCTCCACCATGTTTTATTCGTACATGAACATTAAATGAGATAGCAGACAATCTGAACATTTCACATACAGAGTGTGTGTTAGTAGTTCATGGAGTCCCAGAAATCTGTACGCCAAAATCTACAGACCAACTGCACTTCACTTCAGGCGTATACATGAACAATATGTGGTATTATGGAAAATGAAATTCCTGATGGTTAAATTTCACTAGACCGCGTTCGGATGAAAAAGAAAAATATTGTCTTCTGTCAAGGAACAATCCTTCCCCCAAAATTTATTTTCAAGCGAACCTGGGCACATAAAGTATGATTGAAGCTCAAGTTAAATGCTTAAACCTGACATAATTAAGCCCTGGGATATAGCAAAATGAATTATTTTTATGCGTCACATGGATCGGAGAAAACTTTACAAAAGCTCCTACTTCATACACAACACTAACAACTCATGGTAAAATACTGGGATCAACTGAGAAGCAGGAATACAGTTTTCCATCATGGGCAGAATCTATGAATGCACTATCCACAATATTAATGCTTTGGTTTTGCATTTTATCCACAAAGTCAATGCAGATTGAGAATTAGTGCACCAGATCCAGAATGTACATTGATCTCTATATGAAAAACACTAATATTCTGCTTTAACAATAGTCACACTCAGATTCACTACATTGAGGTTCAACAGCACAAGCAATACTGCATGAATATACTACAGAAACACAACACACAAAACATGGAAAACAGTAACTAACAGATGGAGAATGGAAGCAGACAAATATAAATTCACCATTTCATAGCACAACAAACACTTGCAAAGCAAAAATAGGACACTGTACCTTCATTCTCCGTACATACTACTAGTGGATCCATTTCAGCTGACAGACAAACACAGATTTGGTTTAGCTTGGTGGCATAGTAATTTAGATTCTGACACAGAGTGTAAAAATCTGAAATGAAAAAATTCTATTACCTCTTAAGAGGTAACAGTTCCTATGTACGTTACACTAAAATAATATTTCACTATGAACATCCAGTAACTTAATGTTCTCCTGACACAAATTGTCTTAACACAGTGATGCCCCATTTTGGTAGCTGCAGCATCTTTATGTCAGCCTGTTTCATCAAATGTTACAGCACAATATTCTGGGGCAAGATGCTAACATCTCACATGCCAGGTTGTACCAAGGACATAAGAAATAAACATCCTTGTTAAAGGCTGATTTAAGAAAGTACTGCCCAATAACAGTTTACAGTATGGAAAGATCTATACCTTATCAGCACAACAAAAAAATTGTGATGTTCAAACACTACACACTATGAAATATTCCTATCAACTGCCTGTGGCAAACAAAAAAATACTGCTGAATATCCTACTGTTTCTATACACTACTAATCGGACTCATAGCATCTTAATATTACAGTTATATATGCACCAGTAAAGACAGAAGTTGTAACTCATTCCACATACAAGCCCGTCGCTTACACAAATGACACTACAAATAAATATCATTACAGGTAATATCATTAATTCCATTGTTTGGATCTGGAGTGTCAACTCAAGCAACCTCCTGACATAGCCAAGACCTCAAACTAGGTGACATTATTGTCTCCACTAAAAGACGAAACGGAGCAAAATAGCTCAACTGATAATTCATCCAACCTAATCTAGAACTCTGGTTTCAGTACACTGTGTCACAACAACATCCTCAAAAACAAAAAAGGTAAAGAATGTTTTCACTGGTTGTTGGAGAACAGCATAATGACGACAACTGTAGCAAACATCTCCAATAAATCTATGTGCTTCTATCAAACTTTATGAATAACAGACACTCCCCCCTCCCCTTTCCAGAAGATTTAAATGCTATTGTAAACACAAACAAAATACATCTGGCCATCTATAACAAACTACAGATACTTGCAGGAGCCTACAAAAGACACTTCGAAGACTATACCATTGAACCACGTCATTTACTAGATAAGAAAAGACAGTTACGTGGACTGTTCTGCTTCTGCATGCAGACGTCACATGCCACATTATATCACACATCAAATCCGGGGTCCCGACTGTTGCCTGGACCCAAGAACAGGCAACTGTATTTGCTACACGTTTAAAGTGAAACCTATGGTAAGCATAAATGATTACTTAAACAATCATTAACTTAAAACTCTTATAGAATATATAGGATAAGCATACTGTACCGCACAAAGATCTCCAGCCATTCTGGTAGATTACAACATGGACAGTCATTGCCTGGAGAGAAAGAAAAAAAAGAACATTAATTTTCTGTGAGACATCGAACAATGTATTTTAAATAATATTTCTTACTTCATTTTGCAAAATTACAAGAGATTTAAAACTGTATCAGTTAGGACACGTTCGTAAGTATGTGGCAATTAATTTACAGCTATGGCCATATATTTTTACATTAAATATAGTGACACTACAGAGAGCAGTTTTTTCTGGTTTGTTCCGAAATGCTTTGAAAGGAATAGGTGCGTTCATTTTACTGCGCATCATATGTATTTGGTTTCATTTTTTCCTCCATGGATTATAAACGATAATAATTTCAAATTTTTCCTGGCTAACGTGAACTTTCTGAAAGTTCTCAGTATGGCCCGGTTTAGAATGAAAACCATATCACAGATTCAACATGGCGAACATGTGGAACGCCAGTATACGTAAAATGGCTCACTAATTCATATTAAACTGCATACGAAATGGAAACCATTTTCTGGATCTTTATTTCACTGGGTAACACTTCTGTTGCACATCGTGCTTAAACTCTTGCGGTCCTGAACATATGTAAGTAGTAGTGCTAGAATTCTACCACTATCCTAAACGGGAAAAAACCACGTGTATACCTATGCCGCTTTACAGCTAACGTACTGTGCACAAAATGCAGGCGTCTGTGCAGGGACATACCTACATAAAATACCTACATACTACTTAAATCGACTAGCAATGCGTTCTTCATCGCTCAACAGACTCTGCCGTCTAAACTATTTATAAAATACTATTTAAAAACGCTTACCGTCAGCCATTACATATGTGTGATTCGGTTATCAAACACTCAAACAGCAACTACACCTGATACAGCAAGAATAGAACTGCGCTCCTTTCCTCACCTGAGGTAAGTGACTCATCTTCGCTTCAGCTGTGCCAACATATACGACTTTCTTAAGCCATGTTTCGTGGTGTAATCGATTACATGTTGGATTATTTTGCACGAACAGTAGGTAATGAGCATCATAAACAAATTCGACGACAGAGCAAAAAATAACTGATGACAGGAAATTCACAGAACATGAAATTCTGCTATAAAGATATAAATCCCAAAAATATCCGTAGCGGTAACAGAATAATACTGAAGTATTTTGTCGATTGTTCAACCTGTTTCCGAAATATGGTACAATTATCAACATTTCGCAAAAAAAAAAATTGTATGTAACGGAAACAATACCAATAGTAAACCCATTTAAATAACGAGCTGTGTACGAAAGATAATATAATGGCCCAATTAAATTTTATGTACCACAGCACGACGTAGTGTGATTAGGCCTATGTTGTCAGCCACCCTTGAATGCAGGGAAAAACGTGGCATTTGTGTTAATTTTTCCTATAGCCGCAAACGATTTCTTATAAGATGTTTCGTTGACGAGGATAATTAACTTACTGAGATGACGATGGTTTGCCCAATGAGCTATTTGTAAACAAAAGCGAGAGTGCTGATACATATGACAAAAGAAAATTGTGCATTTTCTTTTCTCGAAATATCAACAACGACCAACACGGGTGTAATCGACAGAGAAGCACAATCTGTAATCGGTCACGTGACGACCCTCGCGCTGTGGAGAGAGATTTTTGTGTAGACCACTGAATTCGCGAAAATTTGCTAAGAAATAAGATTGCTATGATAATCGCAACGTATAAGTTCTCTGGCCCGAAGTATGATATAATTAACAGTTAACTGTGTAGTTTTTCTAATAAGAATTGACTGACACATATACAAGACCTCTTAAAATTTTGATGATCTGCGTTTTATTTCAGATTATCGTGGAAATAGTGATTTGTGGAACGAACTCTGCGGAATATATGGATTCAATTTTACAATCAGGAAAGATTTGTACATACATTTGAGGGCTTTCCATTAAATCGACGTAAATTAAAAAGCAAATAATGAAATAAGTAACATGCCAGTATCTTACAATATGTTTATGTGCAGTGTTTCCCTCGATCGCCACTAGAAAACGCATATGTCAGCTCCTCAAACACTACTAAATAAAATGTGATACAGTATTATAGTGTAATGTTGGTTTTTTTGTTTCAGATTTATACAATTTATAAATTTTATCAGCACGTGTTTCCCACTCAATAAATAATATGCTTTTAGTTTTACATTTCTTACCGCACTTTTAAATAATCGCACACAGAGTGGTGTTTTTTTACATGCAGTACCAGAGAAGAGTTAAAACGGTAATGGATTGTGAACATGGATTGAATCTGAAAACACAAGACATGTAGTTTGATTCATTGGGACAAAAACGGAGAAATCTGCTCTGATCGTAGGCCTTCGAAGATGATATGCATAGGACAAACTGACTGAACTGTTTCAGATATGAATATGCTGGGTATCCAGTACTTTTAGTGTACCGTCACAAAGCAGATCTAGGTCTTTTGTAATCACATGCAGTAAATCAAGCTCACTAATGAGTGTGTCTGTACCGAGTTTTTAAAAGAATATTCACATTGTAAGGCTAATGTCCTCCCTTAATGTTAATTATTGGCATTACAAAAATTATAAAATTTGAGTACGTCCTAGCAGGGCTGTAAAGTTCTAAAAATTTTTATGACCTACTGGCTGTGTCACAACATCAGCTTGTTGCTCATTTGTGCTAACATACATTAACACAACTTCTTCACAAAAGCTTTCCCCTCACAAGCAAAATTTTGACATATGTATGCTTAAGCGTGATGGAGCTGTGTGGTCTTGCAAAAGGTTGTTACGGGCATATTATCTTCATGCAGTACAACAGCTCTTTGACTGCCAGAAACACTGTGTTACAAGGTACTGTGCTGAGAGCCTTTACTATTCGCCATACTTAAGACTAAAAATTCTGATTCTGTTGACGACAGGGACACTGTAGGCTGTTTCATAGATGCGCAAGAAACTCTGCAACCGAAAACTTTGAAAAGATAACCACTTGTGCACTTCTATGTCCTCTGTGACCAGCCCAGTCAGAGTGAACATAACCGATTATGGTATCAGTACAGTTTTTATCATTAACACACAACGAGCTCATTTTATGGTCCATGTAATTTAATGCAGCACAAATTTTAAAACATTCAGTAAACACAGACTAGCTTATGTTTGGTACCTGGTCACAATACTTATTGCTACATGAATATCTGGTATGGAACCTAATGTGACATACATCAATGATCCCATTAACTTTTTACATCAGTTCTCAATGTCTTCATTTTTTTTTTTTTTTTTTTTTTTTTTTTTTTTTTTTTTTTGGATTTGCAGAAGAGCCAACACTGTGTTACAAGTGGAGGCTGAAATGCATGCGTTTTAGCTCACGCAGGCTGGCATGAGGAGGGAAGAACTATACTGACATGAGGTCTGGAACACGACAAGGAATGTGAATTCAGAAAGCGGACATAATTAGTTTGATACTTAACTTTAACCCATTATTGATGAAAGTCACTCTTGACGGTACATGATTCACAATATTATCTGTTCAGAATACATTCTTGAAGTGATTATAGTAACTGAATATGGTGCCTTGCTAGGTCATAGCAAATGACGTAGCTGAAGGCTATGCTGAACTGTTGTCTCTGCAAATGTAGCGTATGTAGACGGTGAACCATCACCAGCAAATTCGGCTGTACAACTGGGGTGAGTGCTAAGGAGTCTCTCTAGACTAGACCTGCCATGTGGCGGCAATCGGACTGCAATCACATAGTGGCGTCACGCAGGTCTGACATATGCTAACGGACCCCGGCCGATTTGAAGGCTACCACCTAGCAAGTGTGGTGTCTGGTGGTGACGCCACATTCCTCCCCCGCAAATCAGCGGATGGTTGTGGTATACGGCCTCCGCCCGCCGTGGGGAGGACCCCATGTTGACGTATGCGACGAGTTGGGGAGCCTAACAACAGGAGAGGCTGTGCCACCCGTGCCCTGCCATTCGTACTGCGGGGAGCTAGGGAACGCCTGGAAACCTATACCAGGGTGCACGCCAACATGCGGTGTATGCGCCCGTAGAGAGACAGGAGGGGCCGAAGGGTCTACCTCTATCGGGCCGGGGCACCCGAGGAAAATAGACCAGGGAATGAATTTCTGCGCTGTACGTGGAGGTACAGCATGTTTGGATGAAAAAGCGATGTCAAAGGTTTGTGGTCTGTGATTATGGTAAAGTGACGACCATACAAGAAGTCATGAAACTTTGTAACACCAAATACGAGAGCCAATGCTTCTTTCTTGATCTGTGAATAATTACTTTGTGCAAACGAGAGCAATTTGGACGCAAAGGCGATAGGGCGATTGTGCGAGCCATCTTTGTGCGCAAGCACAGCACCGATCCCGAAATCTGATGCATCCACCATCGACAAAAGGAGCTTCTGGGGATTGAATGGCGTAAGGCAAGTATTGGAAAGCAACACTGAGATGGCGAAAGGCACATTCGCATTCCGTCGTCCAGATGAATGGAACACCTTTACGGCGTAAGCGATGAAGCGGAGCTGAAATGGAAGAGACATGCGGTACGTACCTGTGATAATGGTTGATTTTTCACAGCACACTCTGTAGCTGCTTCAAATTCTTCGGCGAGGGCAAGACTTGTATGGCATGGAGGTGCATGGGACTGGGATGTATGCCTTGGGCATTGAGTACATGGCCCAGGTAAGGCAAGTCACGAGCAAAAAAACACACATTTGTTCTTCCGTAAGCGAAGACCATTATGTCGCAAGACGTGAAATAATGTTCTGAGATTGGCTAAATGATCTTCTTCCGTCTTTCCGGAGATCACAATATCGTCCAGACAGTTTGCTGCAGTGGGGACTGATGGACAAACAGTTTGTAGATATTGCTGAAACAATGCAGGGGTGGATGCACACCCGAATGGCAGTCATTTGAATTGATACAAACGAAGATGCATGTTAACCACCAAAACACGCTGAGATTCTTCATCCACCAGTATTTGCAAGTACACACCTGCTAGGTCCAACTACGAAAAATATGTGCCTGGGCACAGTTTGTCAAAAAGATCTTCTGGGCGGGGTAAAGGAAAAGTTGCAATCACTAGTTGTGGATTCACTGTTGCCTTGTAGTCCACACAAAGTCTCAATTTTCGGGAAGTTTTTGGCAAAATTACTAAGGGTGATGCACAGAGAGAAGCCTGTACATGTTCAATTACACCTTGTGATTCGCAATCATATAGGCCTAATGTTTTTGCAACCTCATCATGCAATGTGTGGGGAACATTGCGCACTCTGAAATATTTCGATTGCACGTTTACTTTCACTTTCAAATGTGCTTTATAGTTCTTAGTGCAACCGAGGTCCGGTGCAAAAATGTCTGCAAATTCTTTACATAGACGAGAAACACTGTCTGAAGACATAGTCTGGTTCACTGATAGGACCTGATTTACTATAGACAAGTTAAACAACTGAAATAAATCTAAACCAAACAAATTCACTGCAGACGAAGAATGAAGGACGTAAAATGACAAAAGTTGTGTTTGTCCTTTGTATGTTGCAAGAAGGCTGCACTGTCCTAACACAGGAATATCACGACCTGAATAGCTAGTTAACGTAACAGTTGCAGCACACAACAGAGGTGTGCCCAGCTGTTTGTAAGTGTCATGATTGATCAGTGAAACTGCAGCTCCATTATCGAGCTGGAATGGTATCACTTTGCCGTTAATGTCCAAGTCAACAAAAAGTTTATTTTCCTGCTGACGAAAAGAGCGACTGTCTCGCGCAACGTGAATGGACACTGGTACAAAATCTCTTGCGACGTGACGGGAGTTCCGGCGATGTCGCCGCACACGATTTGTGGGATGAATACAGCCACTGTTAGAGAGAGTGGAACTGGGCAGAGTGGAATGAACGACATGAATTTCTGAGGGGTGAATTTTCACAAGCCTGAGTATCCCTGGTTTGGTTCCGGCTCCGGCGCAAAGTAAAGGGCCTGGAATGGTTTTGAGTTTCCGATCTGCGCTTTTTCTGGCAAACATTCTGAACACGTCCTTTTTTATTACAGTAAAAGCAAATAGCTTGGTGTGACGGGAAATTCTCACGCAAATGTTTAGTAGCACACCGTGGGCATGATTTGAGCACTGCATTTGCTGACCGGCGCGGCAAGCGAATCTGCGAACCTTGCAGAACTAGCACTCCTGAAAGAAAGGATATTGCGGAGACATGGCTTAGCCACAGCCTGGGGGATGTTCCCAGAATGAGATTTTCACTCTGCAGTGGAGTGTGCGCTGATATGAAACTTCCTGGCAGATTAAAACTGTGTGCCCGACCGAGACTCGAACTCGGGACCTTTGCCTTTCGTGGTCAAGTGCTCTACCTGCAGGAGAGCTTCGGTAAAATTTGGAAGGTAGGAGACGAGATACTGGCAGAAGTAAAGCTGTGAGTACCTGGTGTGAGTCGTGCTTCGGTAGCTCAGATGGTAGAGCACTTGCCCGCGAATTGCAAAGGTGCCGAGTTCGAGTCTCGGTCGGGCACACAGTTTTAATCTGCCAGGAAGTTTCATGCTAGCAAAGTTGTCTGTACAACTGGGGTGAGTGCTAGGAAGTCTCTCTAGACTAGACCTGCCATGTGACGGCATTCGGTCTGCAATCACATAGTGGCGACACGCGGGTCCGATGTATACTAACGGACTGCGGCCGATTTCACCTAGCAAGCGTGGTGTCTGGCGATGATGCCACTATTTTCATATTATTCTCTTTTCAACACACTTTACTACACAAGAATTGAAACAGAATTACATTAATATATATCAAAAACTTTTAATACTTTTTCAAGACAGGAACCTTCACAATTAGTAACAGTACCCTTCACTAAATTTTGAAAAATTTTCATTTCCATATTGTTCCTAATCAGACCTTAATCCTTAATTCTGAAGCTATCACTTAGTAATATCTGTAAGTCATCCATTCCACTTTGGGAAGTTTAAGCTAACAGCAGATCATCAATGTAAACAAGTACGTTTTATTGCTCTTTTCAGACTTAAATACAAGCAATCCTCATAACCACTGCTCACAGATCCTAAGTCAGCTGTTACTTTGTCAAATTTAACATTCATAAATGGAGGGAGTGCTTTAAACCATACAGAGTGTTTCTAAGCTTACAAACTTTACCATCCATTTTATTGCAACATACAGTAGGTAATTTAAGGCAATTCTCCCGCTATCTCCCCATATCGAAGAACAATACAAATATTCAGCAGATACCTGGAAGTGTTATTTTCATTTGTTGTGCATCTACAAAATGGGTTCGCAGAAGTCCCACAAAACAACATGAAAAAAATTTGATGTCAATTGACTTACAGAACGTACAAAAAATTTGTCAACTGGTCTTACCTTTAAATAATGTTAGTCATATATATATATATATATAATTAACTCTGAAATAAATTTGTAAGCTCTACAGTTACTATATCCTACATATACCACATCAAACCTACCACAGGAATGAAACAGTAAAGGGGAATACCAGTCTTGGAATATATTCTGAGTACAAACATTATGAGGTACAATGACCTTCTCTGTGCTAACTAACACCATTTTCGAAACCATCAGTTGTGCAAAATCTGACTTGTGCTTAACTCACATTGCATCTTGAAAGCCATGGATCGAAGCAGCTAAGCCTAAATGACAACAGATTTTTCACCCAGGAAAAGCTAAACTGAAATGGACGTAAGTGTTGCCACATCTGAACAAATTTATGTACAATCTTCAATTAAAGTAGCAAGAAGTTGAGTTGATTTACATGTAGTCCTGAGGTAACTGGAGTAGTTGAGATACATTTATCCTGTAAAATCCAGATTCTTCTTAACTGCCAGCTTCCGGATTCTTCTTAACCTTCAGCCAGCCACATTGTGCTGAGTTCTATAGCCTTCTACAGGTTATTCTCTCTAAATATTACAACAGAGACCATGTTACAGGTATAGTTATTTCAATGATAATGTATGTGAAAATGGGAGAGGGAAGAATAAGATGTTATGTATAAATCCATCATTCAACAATCACTTGGATATTGTTTCTTGTTATGGGAAATTTTCCTAAGTTAATTAACTGTAGAGACAGAAAAATTCAGAGAAGAGTTGCTGTGCTTTACTCATGTTTGCTTGGGCAGCATTTGAGTGTCACAGGAATGCTCAAGAAATTGCAGTGGGAGACTTCACAAGAAAGATATCTAAGCAAAAGAAGCCTTACTCTTAAAATTCCATTATTACATGTTCCAAAATGAAAACAGACATGTGTTATTCAAACATAAATACAACATAATAAGATTGGCCTCAAAATTAAAATAACTCAGGCTCATACAGTGTTGTAATGACACTTTTTGTATAATACAGTAATATTATGTTTCTGGTTCATTAAGATAAAATGAATGATTTGAGAATATTGCTTACAACTCAGAACGTGAGTTATAATGATAACTTTCCACCAGAATTACACAGAAAAGCAGTATAATAATATACAACATTTTCGCAAGTAAACATTTAATCAGTGACATAAATGTTATCCAATAGTGAATGGTCTCTCTGACCGTGATGCACAACCAGCCATACTAAATTGTATCATACAAAACATACGAATAAATGAACAAACAACAGAAACTTTCAATGCAGCCTTACAAAAGATTGATTAGGAGGATGTATATATTGTGAAAGATGGAAATTCCAGCGAGGTGAATGTATTTATTTACTGGTTTCCATCAAGCTCCAGCAGCTGCTTCCCCAATGAAATGACAGAGAACAGTTCAAATAAGCTCTGGATTATAAAAAGAATCAAAATATGAGCAAGGGAAAGGAAACTGTTTGAAATGATAAAGTAGCACTGTCTTTCTATTGCAAAAAACACTGTACTGTACTCAAGAAAGTGATCAAAAATCTTTGTATACTGACTGATATCAACACCTGAGATAATAAAATTAAATCTATATGAGCAATAGCTACAGGAGAAATCAGTTAAGCAGTGTGGTGACTTTATAACAAAGAAAGTAGTCCATTAATACAAGATAGCCAGAGGGGCAATGTACCACTCCCTTGAAGTACGAGGGTTGGTCACGATGTAAGGTCCCCTTCATTTTTTCAAACAGACAACATTTACTATTTTTGTAGAAATTTACACTGTTAGAAAGAAGAAACTTTTTATCTCTATTTTTTACATAATAGTAACTTTTTTCACGCATTTTTGTAAATGGTGCTCCAATTTCGGATTCCCCATGTCGTATAATTCTGCCACCAACCTGCTGAGGCACTTCACCTCTTCTTTCGCTTCACTGTCATTCCAGAAGCAGTGGCCATCCTCATGTTCCTTGAACTTGGGGAGTAAGTGTTAATCACAAAGCACGTGGTCTTCACTCTAAGATGGGTGGGGCACGACAGTCCAACAAAAGTTTCTCTAAAGTTCCTGGATTAGGTGGGAGACATGAGGTCGGGCATTATCGTGAAGCAGCATTACACCCTCTGCCAGTTGTCCTCTCTGGTGGTTCTGCATAGCTTGCCTGAGTTTCCCTACAGTTTCAATATAACTGTATGAGTGATTGTTGTCCCAGGTTCCTTGAAATACAACACCAGTATCCCCTTACAATCCGGAAAGAGAGTCGTCATGAATTTGCCAGCACAAGGTGTTTGTTTAAACTTCTGTGCAACTGTTGTCCCTGAGTGACGCCACGGTTTGGATTTTTCTTTCATTTCGGGAGTGAAATAATCACCCACATTTCGTGTTCCATGACTATGGACTCCAACAATCTGTCCTTATCTTCTTGACATTGTTGAACAAATGGGCCAGCACAGAAAACTCGTATATCCTTGAGTTCTGCTGTCAGTATACAAGGTACCCATCAAGGGCAACAATTGTGATACCCCAATTTTTCCATCAAAGCTCTTTCAACTGTACCGTTAGAACTCCCAGGAATCCTAGCAAAATGTTCACGGATAGTGAACCTCCTATTTTGAAGCATTTCGCAGTGGACCATTTCGATAACTGCCTCAGAGGCTGAAGCTCTTCCACTGTGTTCTTCATTGTGGACGTTCTTGTGACTCGCACTAAACTCCGTGCACTATTTTCAAATGCATTGAACAGATATACACTTGTCACTATACATTTACGTCAACTGATGATGAATATCCATGCATGGAGTCCCTTACATGTGCAAAAGCGAATTATGAACATGTATCGCACTTGCAGGAATCAATGGTGGGCACCTCCTTTGCTGATGGCTCCTTAGCCAATACAGCTGCACACAGCAGTGTTGACAGTTTTTCCTATCACCTTCCAGTGCAGCTGGAGATCTTTGGGAACATTACTTCAGGGTCAACCCTCATAGTTCATAAGATCTGCATGGAAAGTTCAATACTGCAATTCCATCTCCAACTTTCTTCTTGCTTCCCAATACCCCTTGCTCAAAGTACAACCTGAACAACATACAGGATAGGATACAATGCTGTCTCACCCCCCTCTCAACCACTGCTGCTGTTTCATGTCCTATGACTCATAGCTACAGTCAGGTTTCTGTACAAGTTATAAATAACTTTTCACTTTCTGTATGTTATCTCTGTTATATTCAAAATACCAAAGGGTGTATTGAAGTCAACATTGTCAAAAGCTTTCTCAAACTCCACAAATGCTATAAATGTATGTTTGCCTTTCTCTAACCTGTCTTTTTAGACAATTTGTAGAGTTGGTACGGTCTCACATGGTTCCTACACTTCTCCAAAACCCACACTGATCTTGCTGAAGGTCGGCTTCCATCAGTTTTTCTATTCTGTAAATAATCCACATCAATATTTTGCAATAATTACATATTAAACTCTTAGTTCAGTAATATTAACACTTGTCAGCATCTGAATTCTTTGGGATTGAAATTATAGTAGTCTTCTTGAAGTCTGTCTTGTATATGTTTCACACCAGGGAAATGAATATTCAAAGCCATTATCATCACAATATAGTTTCATATTGTAACAGTACATTACACCTACATCTACATCTACTCTCTGCAAACCACAATGATGTCCATGGTGGAGGATATGCCCAATGTACCAGTTATTACCATTTCTTCCGGTTCCATTAACATGTGGAGTGTGGGAAGAATGACTATTTGAATGCCTCTGAGTGTGCAGTAATTATTCTAATCTTATCTCCACAATCCCTATGTGAGCAATATTTAGGAGTTTGTAATATGTCCCTAGAGTAATAATTTAAAGCCAGTTTTTGAAATATTTTAGCAGACTTTCTCATCATAATTTACGTCTGTCTTCAAGAGTCTTCCAGTTCAGTTCCTTCAGTACCTCTGCAAGACTCTCCCACAGATTAAATAAACCTGTGACGATTCATGCTGTCATTCTCTGTACATGTCCTATCTGGTATGGGTCCCACACACTCAAGCAATATCCAGAACAAGTCACACGAGTGATTTATAAGAAATTTAATTTGTAGATTGATTACACTTGCACAGTATTCTACCATAAACTGAAGTCTCCACTGCTTTATCCATGACTGAACCAATGTGATCATTGCATTTCATATCCCTACAAAGTGTTACACCCAGGCATTTGTATGAGTAGGCCGACACCAGGAGTGAATAATTGATATTATGGTCATAGGATACTACAATTTTTTCGTTTTATGAAGTGCAAAATTTTACATTTCTGGACATTTAAAGTAAGTTTCCAATCTTTGCACCACTTTGAAATCATATCAGGATCTTCTATCACATAGACCTTCATTACAAACAATTGCATCTTCTGCGAAAACCTGATTTTACTGTTAATATTGTCTGCAAGTTCACTAATATAGAAAATTAACACCAAGGTTCCCATCACATGTCCCTGAGTCACACCCAAAGTTACTTTTACATTTGACAATGACTCTCTGCCCAAACCAGTATGCTGCATCCTCCCTACCAAAAAGGCCTCAATCCAGTCAGAAATTTCACTTGATACCCCATATGATCATAATTTTGGCAATAAGTATAGATGTGGTACTGAGGGAAATGCTTTTCAAAAGTCAACAAATACTGCATCTACCTGATTGCCTTGATAGAAAGCTTTCAGTATGTCATTGGAGAGAGTGTGAGTAGGGTCTCACATGATTAATATTTCAGGAATACTTAATGGTAACATTGAGCGGATCATCCTGTTCAAGATATCTCATTACGTTTGAGCTTCAAATATATTCAAAGATTCTACAACAAATCGATGTTAAGGATACTGAATGGCAGTTTTGTAGATCACTTTTACCTCCATTCTTGTACATGGGTGTGCCCAGTGCATTTTTCCAGAAACTGGGCGCTGTTTCTTGTTCTAGTGATCTACAATAGATTATAGTTTGAAGAAAAGTGTGGTGGTCATGGTGGTGGTGCTGGTGGTGGTGATGGTGGTGGAGGGGGGAAATCATCAGGAAATTCTGTATAGAATCCAACAGGGATACCATCGATCTCAGGATCCTTGTTCATTCTTAATGAATTCTGCTTTCTCTCAACATCACTGACACTAATACTTATTTCACTCCTCTTTTCATTGGTACTAGGATTATATTGGGGTAATTCTTCTGGGATTTCCTATCTAAAGGAACATCTGCAAACAGAGTTAAGTGTTTCTTCCCTCGGTTTCAGTTCCTGTCTCATTCACTAGCGACTCGACAGTAACTTTGGTGCCACTAACAGCATTTACATACGACCAGAATTTCTTTGGGTTCTGTGAAAGATCACAGGTCAGTATTCTGCTATGGCACTGAAGGCTTCACACATTGCCCTCTACACAGCCAAATACATTTCATTCCGTATCTCACTACCTATAGCCCTATGCTTTGTTTTACACATATTATGCATTAATCTCCATTTACTACTGATTTTTTATGTAGTTTACAGGACATACATAAATCTTTCTGCTTGTTTTAGTTGTTCTTTGGTAATCATTGTTGCTACAAGTGCATCATGGTCACTGATATAATTTTTGATGTGAATATCATCAAAGGGGTCAGATCTGCTTGTTGCCGTTAGATCCAATATATTGGCATGATGAGTGGGGTTCCAAACCATCTTTCCTCAGTAGGTTTCATACAAGGCATTTTGTAAAATTTCACAGGACATCTTATCATGCACACCACTAATTAAACTGTAATTTTCTCAATTAATTGTTGGGTGATTAAAGTATCTGCCAATGATTACAGTATGATTGGTGAACTCATACATGTATAAACATACAACATAACTAACACAACATTAGTACTCAATATTATTTTGTGGACCAATATTAAATTCTTGCATTGAATAAAATGCCTGCTGTCTAAGCCAGTTATTTGTGGTGTTTTGAGTACAGTGTCAGACCTCACACATGTGCTGGCAGCCTGTTAAGTATTAGTGACTGTAAACCTAAGTGTATGTAACCAAGTGTGGCAGCTGGGATGTCTGTCTGCTGATTTTGGTTCCTCTGATGTTGATGAACTGTCATTGTTCATGATGCTGTTCCCTCCCTATGTATGTATTGAACAATTTAGAATAAAGAGAGACATTACTATTTGTACTCCTTTTTTTTGTAGCATGGTGTAGAATTCTTCAATTTTCAGTCTAGAATTGTATCTGATTGCCTTCTTTTGCCAATTAATAATTGTTTTCTTGTTTATTATTGTCATGTAATAAAAGTAAATGTAGCACGTCACCATATTTCACTATAGCTGTGCACCCTATTCGAGTAGCACCGTAAGGGTTATATGGTATGGTAGCCCTTCATCCCACATCCTTGAAAATGGTTTTGTTTTGGAACTGCATGAACAGGTTTCAAAGATATAAATACCAAATGAGAGCTTCATATCAATGCGCTTATTACAGAATGGTGCGAAGCAGCTGGGAATCGAGTGCCAAAGTTTCTGTGACTAGCCAGTGTGTTGCATAATGGCTTAGAATGTTCTGGAATGGTGTAAAGTCTTCCAGAAGGTTTGAAAATCGTCCAGAATGTTTCAGTACATTGTAGAGCCTTATCGAACATTTCATTACCCTGCTTTGTGTTGGTGGTGATCTCCAGATCACACCCAAACCTCCAGATGTCAGACACTCAGATCAGTACCAAACATTGTGTGTCAATAGAATATCAACCAAACAACTGACTTAGTTTGTGCTGTGTGCTGCTGTCCAGCAGAAGATGGGTGAACAGTCTAGGCAAACAGTATCTATAAGCTCTAAATGTGAATATCTCTGGTATGTGAATTGGTAAAGTGTCAGATCGTTCTACTAAAGGACATGAGTTCAAAACCCTCTGATGGCAATTTATTTTAACAGATGACATGTGATATTGTTACATGGGAGAACATTTTTCTGCTATGTAAAAGGATTTTTCAGAGGATGTAGCAGTGTTCTTTTGGTAGCCTGCTTTTGCTTCGTTAGTTGAAAGTAGCAAACCTACAGTGTACATCTCTATAAATATGTGTGGTTATCTGTACAAACATACACTATAGGTTTGGTAGTTTGAACTAACGAACCGAAAGCAGATTGTTGAAAGGTCACTGCTAGAAACTCGGAAATGTCCTTTCCCTATCCCTTACACAGGTATCTTTTGCCTATACTTTGTACTTCTGATTTTACTATTAATTACTGTTCATGCATCTTCTATTGGATGACAGTATACATCACAAACTAAATCAGTGTTTTGGTTGATACTCTATGAACACACAATGTTTAGTACCAGAGTGGCTGCAATCTGGAGGTTTAGGCATGTCAGAAGTGTATATGTAGGCAATGATGAGACAACTGCTGCATGAGTTCCCATCTGTCAAATGCTTCTAGATTCAGTAAAAGTTATGGACTCTGAACAGACACTCATTATGTATTCATTACAGTAGTTAGCAGCCTTACCAATGGAGTATTCTGTCAACTCGAGGATAAAAGCACATTTTCACCTTCTCTTCTGCATCACACAGTGACTGACTTGTACTGTCACATATTAGTGATCAAAATAAACATCATACAAATAACCATCAATGCAGATGACATTACTTTCCATTGGATGTTTGTGTCATTGATATTATTTTGAGCAGTGTGCGATGCAGTGCACTTGTGGTGATGCCAGATGCAGCTCAGCTATACTCAGTGCTGCACAAAGCTCAAAAGGAATACCACAGACAATCAGAACAACAGGTTATAATCCAAAGAAACCATCATTTCTAGTAGAAGTAACTTTATTTCTCAAGACGATGATCATACCCCTCTTCTCACAAACATGAAGTTTGTCATAGTTCATTTATATTCTATGGTCTATTATGGGAAGGGATTTTCTGATCAGTCCAGTAATTTTACTCAGGATTATTACTGATAACACCACAGAAAATCTTGTATCCTCTCACTGTGTTACTCTATTTTGGAAATCTATTATGGTCAGTCAAGGGAAAGTGAAAATGAAATAATGTTAAGTGGAAGTGGATTGTTTAAGATAGTGAACAGTGTAGTAAGTGGCACTTTAGTGTGTTATGCAAGATTAACATTTATCAGGATGCTGTTATGTAACAGTGGAGAAGATACTGCCTGTGGTGAACTGACAAGAAAGAAACAGAGTAGTGAAGAAATGAAACAAATCAGGAGTGAGAAGTCTGTTTAGCTTCAAAACCTAAGAGAATGAACAAACTGAGAGAAAACAAACAAAATGAAATTAGGAAAGAGGATCAAGTGAGACACTCAGCAAGGCGACATGGAGAAACTGCTGAACAAACAACATTATGAAACAGAATATGTATGGTTACAATGAGTTAAGTTCATGAAAGACATCAATTACAAGCACAGGAGCAGAATATTAATGTATGAGATATGGAAAGGAGATGTGGAGATTATAGTTTGGCAGATGGATCATTCCATTATGATACCACTTAAGTCTACAAACACAAACACGTCAGTTGCATAATGGATCAAGTGCTTCAGGACTGTGGCACCAAGAAATACTTTAGTGAAACACCAGGAATGTGGTCCTTGAGCAGAAAATTTCAATTCATACCACTGAAGGTGTCTCTACAAGAATTATAAGATGTCTGGGGAAAATCCCAAGTCAGAACATTTTCTACAAAATAGGAGAGCAATCAATACCTCCTTTGAAATAGCATCATTTTGTGCTACTTACATGATCAGTGAAGAACACCAATTCATCGCTCTGTTTTCAATTAATGGGGAAGTGTCATGGAGTGAAATAATACCATTCCCAAACAAATATTATACATTTTTGCAAGTATATTTCATTGGCAATGAGCAAATGGAAATTCCACTGCTCACTCTGTTTCACATTTTTACAATTCTATGTATGAACATTTTGCAATATTCCTGAATGTTTTAGGATGATCTAAAATATTTTGCAATATTCTTGTTGTTCTATAAAGAAATGTGGAATAACCAAGTAATACACAAAAACAATTCAAGTAACATAAATATGGTTTTATTCATAACCTCCTAACAATAACAGGAATAAGCCTCTCAATCCACATGTAACAAGACACAGAACAAATGATGTGAGTGGTACAACTAGAAGAACAGAGAGGATCACTCAGTATAGCTCTGCGCATTTATACACACAAGTCCCCGGCAGATGGCTTACTGGAGACTGCATGGCGCCCAAACCTCCCGTAGGGGGCCTCCAGCAGCTGGCCTGAGGTGATACAGTTGGCGGCCAATTCAAGCACACATGCGCAGTGACATGATCTCGCTGTAGTCATGCTAACTAGTATGGGCTTACAGAATACTTTGTTTCAAATTAGGTTACTGTAATTTAATGAAGTGGATTTAACAGTACTTAGAAACAGTTTCAAGCATTCGAGAGTATACCTGAGTGTGAAATACTAAAATTTTTATGATATTTGATTTTTATTTAAATTAGACCAAGCAAACTCTACTGGCAGTGAGCCAGTGTCTTTTGTGGTGGCTGCCTTGGATTCTGTGGACAATATATCAGCCTCTGTGGTCATTGTCTGGAATGTGCACTAAGATACAAGGCGAATGCAGTCCAGGTTTAGCTAGAAGGTATTTATGCCAGCTGTGACAGACAACATGGCTACCCACTGGATGTTGATGTATGGCTGGTTGGTGAGTGGCTGAGACAGACCAGTTTTCTTGAACTCCAGAGACAGGATTTCACCACCTGCCATGCTAACATCTCAACAACCTCCCCAACATAACATACATTAGCAAATTCAACTCCTGCTTTTTTCTTCACTATACCCCCTTTTCACTCACCATCAATTTTTGTTGTCCTCATCATACACTCTCAAAGGCTACCGCTTCACATATGCCTATCCTCACTATAACCATACATGGGTGTCTCTCACACTGGGTCTGACTTTCCTTTCTAACTTTCTCCAGTCTATCCTCCTCTCCTCTCCAGGTAAGGAACTACTTGTTCCTAAAGCAAGAACAGTGTCATCACTTCTACTTTTGTGTGTTTCTACTCACAATGCTAAGCATTTGAACTCTTGAAGTAAGTGCTGGCTGTGCATGATATTACAGAGATGCTTGGCTTGAATCAGTAGATAATAACAGCAGACAGATAATCTTAGAAGAAGCACAGAGGCTTTTTCCAGAGATATTATTTCTCAGCTATCATGGTCTGTTATGAGTATAATTTACAGTAGCGGCTCATAGTGGCTCCTTCTGCTAGTTAATGTGTAACTGATATTTATCAAATTTTTTATGTCACATCTTCACACCCCCAATGCCTTTCCAAAGGGTGATTCAGGTATGTTACCTGGACAGTATTTTTATACACATCATGAGTCATAAACGTACAAAATTGAGTGAAATTGCTCGAAATTTTCCTGAGTTAAGCTTCTATGTTACCTGCTCTTCCCTCCTATCTCTATGGATGGCTGGTTGTTGTTATCCTCACAGGCTGAGGACAACTCATTACAGATTAATTGTAATCAGTTGAATGGTATGAAAACAAATAGAAGACAAACAGGTATTCATTTTTATAGATGTTGTATTTCTGATTGAATAAAGTCGTGAATAGAAAATTACTCACAGCACTGTAATACAAGACAACTAACCATGCAAACTGATCCTTCACACAATCTGGTCTCTTCACATCAAAGTTCATAGAACTGATACTAAAGCAGTCCGTTTTGTAGCAATGCTCCAAGAAGAGGCATATTAAAAAGGATTGTCACTGTTTTTTAAAGTTTTTTGCTACTTTTTAACTGCATGTCTGGTGTGTATTTTTATTACAGCTGATTTTAATAACAAATTTGTCGCAAGTCATCAGACTCAGGTTTCAAAGAGGGAGAGTGCTATTCTAGGGGCACCAGGAGGGAGGGAGGGGTGCTTGTCCTGGGACTTACATCTCTTTTTCTTCTCTTTCGGAGGTGGAGGAGGGTAGGGCACAGAGGGAGTCTAGGATTGTGAAAGACCCAGAACCGAAACAGAGCAAGAAATCTCAGTATGCACAGATAGATGGTGTGTCTTATGGCTGAGGTACGGTAGTTGGCTTCCAGTCCAAGAGACAGCATGGAGAGTGGCCCCAGTTGGGAGGGGAAGTGCCAAAGAATGGGGCCACTTCTTCAGCAAGGAAGGGGAAGTGGCTCCTCAAGGGGCAGGCATGGGAAGTGCAGCAGACAGGGAGGGGAGATGGGGATAGGGCTGTTGTAAGGAAGAGGTATGAGTGGGAATGGATTTTGTTGTTGTTGTCGTTACTTCAGTGCAAACATTGTTTTGATGCAGCTCTCCATGCTACTCTATCTGGTGCAAGCTTCTTCATCTCTGAGTAACTAGTGCAACCTACATCCCTCAGTCTGCTTACTGATATTATCTCTTCATCTCCCTCTACAATTTTTAGCTCACACACTTTCTTGCAGTACTAAATTGGTGATTCCGTGACTCGGAGAATGTCCCCTAACGACCGATATCTTCTTTTGGACAGGTTGTACCACAAATTTCCCTTCTCCCCAATTCTATTCCATACCTCTTCATTAGTTATTTGCTCTAGCCATCTAATCTTCAACATTCTTCTGTAGCACCACACTTCAAATGCTTCTATTCTCTTCTTGTCTAATGTGTTTATCATCCATGTTTAACTTCCATACACGGCTACATTCCATACAAGTACTTTCAAAAGGACTTCCTGACACTTAAATCATAACTCAACATTAACAAATTTCTCTTCTTGAGAAATGCATTTCTGGCCATTGCCTGTCTTCATTTTATAGCCTCCCTACTTTGACCATCTGTTATTTTACTGCCCACATACCAAAACTCATCCACTACTTTAAGAGTCTCTTTCCCTAATATAATTCCCTCAGCATCACCTGATTTAATTCAACTACATTTCATTATCCTTGTTTTGCTTTCATTGATGTTCATCTTATATCCTCCTTTCAAGGTACTGACCATTCCGTTCAACTGCTCTTCCAAGTCCTTTGCTGTTTCTGCCAAAATTGCAGTGTCAGTGGCAAAGAATGTAATGGAGGCAGAAGTTGACGAAAGTGACACCAGATGGAGTCTCTCATGTTTTTGTCAAGCATCAGCAGGAGACATGCAATCCAGGGACTTGTACTCTTGGATCTTCTTTTCTCCCTTGTAAGTTGGGCAATCTGGCAAGTGAGGGGAGTGCAGGTTGTGACAACTGACAGACACAGGTGGAAGAACACAGGTGCTTCCATCATGGAGTAGATGTCCACAATCACCACACAGGGGGTCCTCCATACAGCGGGAAGACTTATGCCCAAAAAGCAAGCACTGAAAGCACCTCATGGGTGGTGGGACTTGTGGCTTCACATCACACCCGTAGCACATAACCTTCACCTTCTCTAGGAGGGTCTCCCCATCAGAAGCCAGACTGGAGGCGCCAGTATTGGTTCCCTCATCTTTATGACCATTCTGCACACATAAAAAAATAATGAACACCATGTAACTCCAGATTAGCCCAAAGTTCCTGATCAATTTTCAAAATGAGGTCCCTATGAAAAACCATTCTCTTGACTATATTCAGAGATGGGAGAGGGGTAATAGACACTGGGACATTGCCGAGATCATCGCAAGCATGAAGACCTGCAGATTTGGTGGCAGAATAAACTTTGATCACAATGGAGCCCAACCACACCTTACTGAGACAATCCACTTCACCAAACATGTCCTCAATATTCTATATAGAAAACAATGGCCTCGTGGTGGTGAATGTCTTCCTGTCCATCCTAGTACAGATGAGGTTGTGGTAAAAGTGTTTCATCCTAAGATGGCAAGCGTGGACCTCCTCCCACATTGTAGCCGGGAAGGGAAAGCTGCCGGGTGATACAAACAGCATTCATTGGCCCCTCACCATTCAAAGAGAGGACAAGTTTAGAATGGCCAAATTTTTCCAGCTTGATATGCTTTACAGGGAAAGCAACCTCACAAATACCACCCATTTTGATCAGGGGCTCTCCCCATGGCCTCCACCCAACTGCAGCAAGGGCCGCCTGGCACGGCTGCCATTTTCGGGAGGTCTTATGCTCGAAGAAGACAAGCAACCAATCCTCGGATTACATGGGTTGGGAATGGCTCAGGTATCAGCAGTGAGATCCCTGTGTTGTCAGGAGACTTGGCCAAATGGGTACATAACAGTTCCACCACACGGACTGTCTACATGGGATGGTGACCTAGCATGGTGGCGGGGGGCTATGGCAAGGATGGAAGAGGGGTGGGAAGGGGGAGAGGAATTCATGCCATAGACACTAGGGAGACAGTTCTTGACCAAACGGCTCAGACTGGAAACAGAAAATTTAAACGTCGAGGTCATACGTCAATTGAGGACCTACACACCAAAAAGGATGAAAGAACTGGCAGGAGGAACAAAATTGCAAGCAATACAGGGAACCAAGTGGATAGCCAGATTGACATAAATCAGAACACAGAAGAAGGGGAAGAACGGGGCAGCGGGGAAGGAGTGAGGATAGGGAGAGAGGTACAGGGTGCAGGAAATGCAGCCAGTGAAGGAAAAATGGGCTGCAATAATGTAGGGTCCAGTATGCAACACACAAAAACTCATGAAAAAACTGTGAGCCCCATGTGGGAGGTGAACAAATCTTTTAAATTTTTCAAAGTGTATTTAACTGGTGACAAAAAAAACAGAATTTCTGTCCTAAAATGTTATTTATGAATATTTTGGATTTTTCTCAAATGTTTTAGGGTGTTGTCAAATTTTTTGGAATGTTCTCAGCGTTCTGTAAAGAAATTCTAAGTGGATACAGAATTTTTTCATTTCAAATTAGGTTATTCTTGATTAATTATGTCAATTGAAGAACACTTAAAGATACTCTTGAGGGCATTTTTGGAGTGTGAAATGCTAAGTATTTTATGATTGTTTCATTTTTATTTGTAGTATGTTCTTGAATGTATTTTGAGTTATCCTGAATGTTTCCGGGAAATAAATGAAATTAGACCAAGCAAAGTCAGTCTGTTTCATCTACACTGCTGGCCACTGTAAATGCAACACCAAGAAAGACAAGAGGTAGCACAATAAAATTTATTTTGTAGATAACATGTTGACCAAGTATCAAATGATTACGTTAACAGACGTCTGTGACATGTGGTTCCTGCCAGAATCAGTAGCCAGAGTAGCCGCCATTGTTGGAGATCAATACTGCCACACGTCTCGGCATTGAGTAAAAGAGACATTGGATGTGTTCCTGGGGTACAGCAACCCAAGCAGCTTCCACACGTTGCCAAAGATCATCTGGTGTGGCAGCTGGGGATGTAATCTGGGTCACTCGTTGAGCAACCATGGACCACGTTTTCTATCGGCGAAAGATCCGGAGAGCGAGCCGGCCAGGGAAGCAATTCAATCTGGTTATTGACGAAGAACCTTTGGACAATGCGTGCCACATGTGGTCGCGCATTATCCTGTTGAAATATGGCTGTGGCCGAGCCCTGAAGGTAAGGAAGGACAACTGGCTCCAGCACCTCGAATATGTAGCACCTGCTATTTAAAGTACCGGCAATTCGTACTAGAGGCGTGCGAGAGTAATATCCAATACTGCCCCATAAAATAATACCCGCCGCAAGACCAGTGTGGCGGTGCATAATGCAGCTGTCCAGCATCCTCTCTCCACGGTGTCTCCACACTCGAATCCGACCATCGTGGTGCTGCAGACAGAAGCGTGCCTCGTCAGTAAAGACAACATCATTCCATTCTGCTGTCCACATCCGTCTGTCATCACACCATTGGCGACGGAGACGTCTGTGGTTCTGCATCAATGGTAGACGAAGCAATGGATGTCTTGCGGACAGACCACTCTGCTGTAAATGGCGTCGAATGGTACGCGCAGACACTGGATGATGCGTTACAGACGCAATGTGCTGTGCTATGGTTCGGGATGTCACTGAGCGATCCGTCACTGCCATGCGCACAATTTGCCTATCAGCACGTGCAGTGGTGCACCGAGGTGAATCCGATCGACCACGTCGGTCCGTCGTACCCTCCTGCATCCAACGGTCACATATACGCATTACAGTTGTTTGGTTTCGTCCAACACGACTAGCAATTTTTCTGTATGATAATCCACAATCTCGGTAAGCCACTATCCTTCCTCTGTCGAACTCGGATACTTGATCAAAAGATGTTCACTGTTGTCTACAAGGCATAACTGATCGTCTTGTGAAACAACCACAAGGTAAACACACATGCTGAATGTACACTCGTCGAAATCGCCAAGCCTTAAATGGTGCTATGAGGTGGCGCCACAGGCGCGAGTGATGTGCGCCTGTGCTGAAATTCTAATCAGTTGCATATCTCATCGCTGCAAACTCATGGTGTAAATTTCACTTGATTCGGATGCTTCCTTCAGGGTGTTGCATTTACGGTGGCCAGCAGTGTATTAGACCCACACAATAAAGAAAATACAGTTCAGTTCTGAAACACTGTTAAGGTTTGAATGCAATAAGTAATCTTCTGAATCCCTAGTACATGGAAAAGTAATGAAGCCTAAATATGAAGAACCACACTACAGAATGACAGTCTGCAAGTCCAAATATGCTAGTTGGCCACAATACTGTGTGTGAGGTGCTAAATCGTAGAGACCAACTGCGCATGGAAATGACAAGGAGGTTGACAGCTCCAGTTTCTTTCATAGGTGGCTGTCCCAAGGGCATGCTGGCTGCAACTCTGCCCACAATCAGTTTTGGAAATGCAGGACAACTGACAGAGAGGCACTGAGGATCTGTAGAAGTAGTCCGCATAGCTGTCCGGAGCACCCATGACATGAACTAGTTTGATGTTTGGGACTGAACAGCCATTCTGTGATAGTGCACTGGCATAAATACCATCATGGCACAGAGATATGGTGTGACCTACTAATGGGCACATGACATGACGTCAGTAAAACACAGACTGTGATTGCAGCAACATGGGGAACATCCACACTCTACCACCAGCAAAACGGGTGCCTCTCATTTAGACTGCCACAGGTAACAATTCGACATCTATGGTCACTGTCAGGAAAGTTTACTAATATATGAGGTGAGCGCTGGTTGGGGTTTCGCTTACAGATGTTTGTGCTGGCTGTGACAGATAACACCTGAAGCATGGCCACCCAGTTGGTATGTATGGTCGATTGATGAGTGACTGAGACCAAGCACATTCCCTGAACTCCAGAGACAGGAGCTCAGCATCCAACATACTCAGATACCAACAACCTCCTAGACTTCACATCCATTTACTCCCACTTTATTTCACTATGCTTCCTTTCCACTCACCATCCATTTTTCTTGTCCTTCCTCATATCTTTCTGTTTCTTTTCTGCTCTCCTGGTTCTGCATTGGACTATTGCTCTTCACCTAATCTATCTTTACTTCTCACTCTGCCCACTCTCTGGTCTGAAGCCGACACAGTGCTTGCCAGCATACTATCTATCACCATTCACTCTGTCTGGTGTCTCCCCCATCGTCTTTGCCTACCCTCACCATAACCACATGTGGGTGTCTCTCATACTGGGCCTACAATTCCTTTATGACTTTCTTCAGTCTATTAATCTATCCTCCTAAAGGAAAGAGCTAATAGTTCCAAAAGCAAGAATAGTTTCTTCACTTTTACTTTTATGTGATTCTATTCACCTCTTGAAGTATGTGCTGGCCATACGTAAAGTTACATAAATACTTAGTGTTTAGCAGTAGGTAATAACAGCAGAATGACCATCTGAGAAGAAGCAGAGATGCTTTTTCCAGAGCTGATACTTCTCACCTGTCACTGTTTCTCATTAGTATAATTTACAGTAGCAGCTTGGAATGGCTTCTTCCGCTACTTAATGTGTAACTTATCATTATCATATTTCTCAGTGTCCCATCTTCACACCCACAATGCCTTTCCTAACAGTGATTGGGTGATGATACCTGAACAGTATTCTTATACACATAATGAGTTATGAACATACAAAATTTGACTGAAATTGCTTCAAATGCATCTGAGTTAACCTTCCATGTCACCACCTCATCACTCCAACTCCTATGGGTATTAAGTGGTCGTTGAATAGTAATAATAATAATAATAATAATCAATGACGTATAATTAATATGGAAAAAGTTAAAGGATAGTACAATTGCATTATTAGTAAATGAACTGTGTGTATGAAATAGTGCTATTCTTCCTTCACTTCCATCACTATATGTATGTATATTTGTCATCTTCTGAAAGTTCTTACTTCTGTTAATCTTACGAAATAGGACCATGGACTTGCTCTCTTACATTTCAATTGTAGATGCAGGCAGCTGACTCCAAGGACACCAGTGCCTCTCAAGGTGAAGGAAATCCTCCCAACTTGGCTCCACTTCTCTTCAATAAAAGTACTTAATACTGTTATTAAGTCTTCTCTTATTCAGAATCACATATAATACACAACACTTGTAGCATGTCATACTTTGAGCAATATATCTCAACCATCCTTCTACATATAAGAGAGTGAAATAAAATAATGTAAAAATAAAAGTGAATGATGTTCTTTGTTCATTTGTCTGCTCCTTGTTTTCCTGATACCATTCACTTACCTTCTCAACTTCCTCTTGCTTAAGGTTTTGTATGAAATTACTCCATCTGCGATCTTGCTGTTGTATAATTTTCATTTGCTTGCAAAACTTGTGGTAATCATACGGTTGTGTTGTACCTTGCCTTTATAAAATTTTTGATTTTTTTTATCTTCTTCTGTTAATTCACTAAATTCCTCAAAATCTTGTGGTAACCCAGGCATCTGCATCAACATCCTTTATTATAAATGGTCCTGAAACTGAATTCTTGTAAATATAGACACAACCTAGCTAATCTATGGTGCAATCACAGCAAACTTTGGTATTTTTACCCCATAAAAAATATTCAAACTTTTTAAATGCCCATTAACAGCTAAAATTTCCAATTCTGACACAGAGCAAGGTCTTTCTGCTTCTGATAATGTTCAACTAGCAAAATTAATGAGCATGTGTCCTTCTTCACCTTCTTCTCGCATCTGGAACAATCATGCCCCCAGTCCCTGAGATGATGCAGCTGTGCATAGACAAAAATTATTGGCCATGTAAGTGTGGATAAGAATATTTGCATAAATTAATGCCTGTTTAATGTTTTAAATTCCTTCTAACACTTATCATCCCATACCCAAGGCCAGGATACTAGTCCTAAATAAGCTTTTTGTTGTTTTTGTTCCATAAAGCTGGACAATTGCATATGGCATGAGTTTTTTCGGATCAGGTAATTCACCTTGTTCTGACACAACATTTCATAAACATTTGACTTGTTCCTTACCAAAATTAGACTTTCTTAAATTGGCTGCTACTCCGTAATCTTCAAATCGTTCAAGTACCTGTTCAGTCAGCCCAATATATTCTAACCAAGTGGGTGTGGGTATCAGCATGTTGTCCACATAACAGTGACTTTGCTAAGCAATTCTAGTACTAAGACCTTGTCCAGTGCCAATATAAACATGCCTGCACTCATGTTCAGTCCAAAAGGTAGAACACAGAATTCATACCTCCTGCCACCACAAACAAATGCTGTCTGTATCTTATCAACTTTCTTTGTGGAGCTTTCTTTGCCAATAGGACTTCTTGAGGTTGAGTATACTGAAGTATTTTGTATTGTAATACTTTAAAAGCTATTTGTCCAAGATGTCTGCTCTCATGCACACTGTTACTAAAATCTTATTAATACCTCTAGCATCGAGAACTAAACTTACAGACCCATCTGGTTTACTTACTGGTAATATAGTACTCCAATAGGGTGAAAATGAAGAGTATATAATTTCCCATTTGATCATATGATTGATGTCTTCCCTTACTGCCTCTCATTTTGCCCATGGAGTAGGATATTACATTACACAAAATATTTCATGTGGATAAACTTCAAATTTATATTCATAGTGTTTGATTACTCCAGGCTTCTTACTGAAAACATCTGCATACTTAAACAACAATTTTGAAAGTTCTTGTCATTGCATATCATTTAGTATCTGTGATTCACGTAGTGTCTGCTCTACCATTTCATTACTAACATCAGTGTTTGCTTCTTATTAGGGATCAAATTTGTAAAATTCACATTTGGAAACGAATATTGTACTATTACATTTGAATCTGGTGTGTTTTTGTTACTTTTATCAGGTGTTTTGACTAAATCAACAGAAATAATCTAATCCTTTACATAAAAGTGGCATTTACCATTACCTATGTCAATCTGTGGTTTGTATGTTCTAAACATGTCCGTGCCAATATGACAACTAAGATTGTGAATTGTAAGACAGTTGCACTTCACTGTAAAATGTTCAATTTGTAATGAAATAAGTGCCTGATGTGTCAGCAATTTAGTCTTACCGCCTGTAGCAGTTCACACCTTGCAATTTTGGACAGGGTATGTTGGAAATTTTCCTCTTGTCTTCGATTCACAGAAAAATGATTTTGACATTAGGTTTGTACATGAAACTGTACCTAAAATTAACTGTGTGTCAATATTAAATATTTTCAGCTTAATAATTGCTTGTACTTGTTCTTCCTGCATATTATTCATTGTGTCTAGCTCATGCTGATACAGATCCCCCTTGACATTGCCTCGTTTGTCAAATCTTATAAAACAAGTTAGTAGTTTTCTTTTGCCTCCACTCCCAGAGAAGTCAATAGCTGGTGCTTAACAACGACCTGCTGGGGTTTCCCGACAGCTTAGTGAGACTCAATTCATTACCTGGAGTGCCAGTTTGTGTTGTTGGCTGCTCATGATGTTTCTTTGCGAGTGCTCGTCTTTATTAGTAGAAACTGCTGTGCCGTTACTTAGCTATCCATAAGTTGGCTGTTGTACAGCATAAGGCATGCCGTCGGCACATGTCGGCCACTGTTGTGGCTGACTATTTCTGTTTGTATTCAACGTATGACCTTGTGATAGTGAATTGTAATTTGATCATGTATTGAAATTACTCCTGTTTTCAAAATTTCTTTTAAATCGTATGTATTTTCCATTCCCGTACTCATTACTTCTGGGTTTGTAACTGTACTGTTGTGCCTACCATAACTGCTGTGTGTTTAGATCACATTCCATGGCCTGATTTATGTAACTATGCAGTTGTGCCCAATTTTCTGTTGCTCTATTCAGAACAGATCTTTCTTGATATATTAAGTCAACAGAATCAAGCACTGACAGAAAATATGCAGTGTCATGCTCTGGCATTGTGACTAAAGTTTCTCTAATGTGCCATGGTAAGCGACTTCAGAATTTTTAATACGTCTACCTGTGATATTGGGTTCATCCAGTAGTGTGTCTTGCTCAGGTATTGTTCAAAGTATTCATGTAGACTACCTTATTTGCCAATGAATGATGGGGGTTGAAAGCCTCGTGTCCGAGTCTGTCTTGTACTGCCTAAGACCAGTATTTTCCAAGGAAAGCTCATTCAAATTGTGTGCAAGTGCTGCAACGTTTGGCCATTTCAGTTGCCCATGAAAGTACATAACCTCATGTATATCCCACAGCAAATCTGATTTTCAGTGCTTCTGTCCAGTTGCATGGAAATACCAGGTCATCAAAAAATCAGTATAAATTTGAAAACTGAATAAATCACAGAATAATGTAAATAGAGAGGTACAAATTGACATACATGCTTGGAATGACATGGGGTTTTATTAGAACCAAAAAAATAGAAAAGTTCAAAAATGGTGCTTCATCTGATCAGAATAGCAATAATTAGCATAACAAAGTAGGACAAAGCAAAGATTATGTTCTTTACAGGAAATGCTCAATATGTCCACCATCATTTCTCAACAATAGCTGTAGAAGAGGAATAATATTGTGAACAGCACTGTAAAACATGTCCGGAGTTATGGTGAGACATTGGCGTCGGATGTCGTCTTTCAGCATTCCTAGAGATGTCAGTCGATCACGATACACTTGCGACTTCAGGTAACCCCAAAGCCAATAATCGCACGGACCGAGGTCTGGGAGGTGAAGCACGACGAAAGTGGCGGCTGAGTGCACAATCATCACCAAACAAGGCACGCACGTTGCAATATGGGGTGGAGTGCCATCCTGCATAAACATCTTATGCTCCAGCAGGTGTTTATTAGCCAGGCTGGGGATGATGAAATTCTGTAACATATTGGTGTACCTCTCACCCGTCACGGTAGCAGTTTTGCTGTCCTGTGGCATCTGTTGGACATTTTGTGAACTTCATTTTTTTTTTTTTCAGTTCTAATAAAACGCCATGTCATTCCAAGCATGTGTGTCAATTTTTAGCCGTCTATCTACATTATTCGTGGTTTATTAAGTTTTCAAATTTATACTGACTTTTTGATCACCCTGTACATGACTAAAAGCACTGATAAATACTACCTGATTCTTTCTTTTACCTTTGGTAGCGAATGTAGGAAAATGTCGATGTCTCAGCAAACCTCCATCTGCAAAAGTTGTTGATAGACATGTGGCATTTTCGGTCATATTTATGTTGTTATTGTAGTTACCTGTAATTCCAGTTGGTAATTGCTCAGGTGTTGGAGTTGTGGTTAAGTTTACAATTTGCACTATACAACTGTCACTGGTACTTGCTATATGACTATTTGTGGATAAATACCAACAGGTTGTGGTGTGCTCCCTATCCTGTGCCTTATTTACATGCATATTGTGAGATCTGCTAATATTTGCTTCTGAAAGATTGCCGATCCTACCTTCCATGGCTTATAGGTTAGTGGTTAATGTTTACCTTGCTCACTATTTCATTTTATTTTTTCTGAATAGCTTTTTCTTCTACATCTATGTATAATTTACAGTCGGTTACTAACGAATGTGTAGAAGTCCGTTAATTCGTAGGAACATTTTGTACGATATGATTCTTCTGTAGTTAGTAAATATAACAAGTGTACTGTTTGCATTTGATACCTTAGTGTTCATACTCGATACAATTAATATAGAGACTAGAATTCACTCATTTGTTTAATATGCAAGAACATAGGTAATCATTGAAATGTGTCATTTGTTTTAGGATGAGAGTTTTATTTGTTAATTAATGAAATAATCATTTTAAACAATGCTGAGGATTGTTTGGCATTGTTAAGGAAGTATAAATAGTTACAGACATGTTGGCAATGTAGTCCATTGGTTTTGATTTTTGAGAAATGAGCATGTAGCTGCCCTTTTTGTATTGTAAGTATTGTAGGCTAATGCAGTAATACTTTGATTTTGTTTTGGAAGTATAATAAAAATGATGAAACTTAACACAAGACTGAACCAAATTAACTCTCCAGTAGTTAATTTACAGTGACTGTCAATGTACTCAGGACGTCGACTGCGGCAGATCCTAACTATGAACAACCCCATTATTACGAGTAGTTAAGAATGTTATAAGCTAGAGGTACATCTTCATAGTTTGTTTATTTTGTTTAACCACACGGGTAACGTTTTTACTGTCGAGCACAACTCATTTTGTGTTGCTTCGATATACAGCTTCACATCTGCAATTTTCTTTACCTATTGCTCTACTAGTCATGATGGTCATTGAAAGAATCTACCTTCTGTTTTAACTCCGTAATATTATCGTGAACTTCAGGAAGTACTTCAAGCTTTGCATGTCTTTTGTACCATTCAATATTTCCTCAATTTCAGGGTGAAAATTCTTGGCTAGGTCATTGAACTTCTGTGGGACTGTGACTTGCAAATACTTGTTTTTGTTCTTGTTTCTTTGTATTTAGATCTTATGTAACATTTTTGTTGGTGTTTTACTGTGTTCACATCTTGCGTCAAATTATTGCGTATTCGTATTTTGTTCCGTATCACTAAAATTGGTGTGCACATTATCTAATTTCATGTTTATGATAGGTAATAACTGTCATAGCAGTCTATCAGTTATACTACTGGAGTTACTTTCAGCTTTGCAACGTGTTGTCCAGATTCATATTTGTATATTTCTATGTTTCATTTGTAAGCAGTATGTCACTCTGGGAGCTGCCTGACATTGTCTTGTCAATTGTGAACATTGTGTCATCAAGGTTATTCTGCTGTGGAGTGTTGCTATCATTTGTCACACCTGGGACACTCATCTATAACCTACTTGAACTTTTTGCGGTAGACATGCATGGCACCTGAACTTCAATTGTTCGTTTGCACAATTCTATACACCTCAGCCGATTGCATTTTCTTTACTGCTATCAACAATGGACATATATTTTCCTGCCGTGTATGAATATGCAAAAATAAAAATTTCACAAAAAATGCTAAAATTTCAAATGCTAATTATTGCACTTGATTGTAATTTACACGATGTCAAATCCTGTTTCACATCTATTATGATATGCAAACTATTGTGTCGCAATTCTTTATGATTTACTGACAACGTGTAACACACTGGAAAATTCCAGTGAATTTTCCACAATAAAATTCAAGGAAGGGAATAATAAGGAAAAGCTATGTATTTACATTAAAAGAGGTGCTGCAAAGCCTAAGCATATAAGCAACTTGCAAAGCCATCCTATCTTTGCTGCCCCAAACAAAACGGCTTACTATGGAAAATTTCAAATAACCAGGGTCCAGTTCTTATTTCTTTCCAAAATTTTCTCCCTTTTTGCTTTACCTGCAACCCATTGTGATTCATGTAAACAGAATTTACAAATGATTAGTTTTTATGAGTAATAACAGTGTCATAGAAATCTTTTTCTATAACAATAGTTAACAAACTCTACTTACAACTGGTAACCTGAAGTAGTGGCACTTATCTCAACAGTTTTTTATAACAATAATAGAAATGGAAAAAAATTATTGGACAGCACAATTGCATTATTAGTAAATGATCTGTATGTACGAAATTGTGCTAGTCTTCCTTCACTTTACCTTGCGTCCCTTCTTTTTTTTTGTATTTTAATTATGTCATCTTCTGAAAGCTTTTATACTTCTGTTTATCTTATGAAATAGGGCCGTGGATTCCTCTCACATTTCATTTCAATTGTAGATGCAGGCAGCTGACTCCAAGGACACCAGTGCCTTTCAAGATGAAGGAAATCCTCCCAGCTTTGCTCCACGTCACTTCAATAAAAGTAGTTAATGCTGTTATTAAGTCTTCTCTTACTCAGAATCACATATAATACAAAGCACTCGTTGCAAATCTTACTTCGAGCAACACACTGAAGCAATGCTACATATGAGAGAGTGCAACAACAAAAATGTACAATGAAAAGTGAATTATGTTTTTTGTTCATTTGTCTGCTCCTTACTGACCACTCATAATTAATGGCTTTGCTGACGTACATAGTCCTTGCATCTGTTATAATCACTGTTTCATTTTTTTTGTTCTTTAATGAATTCTAACTTTACCACGTCCCGGCGGTCTTTCCCAATGTACCTTCACATTGTTATCCTGACAAACTTCATTAAAGCTTATGAGCTTCAATGCAATCAGTCAAATGGTATTGGAACAAACAGAAGAAAAAAAAAAGGATGTATTTGTCTTTATTGTTGTTGTATTTATGTATGAATGAATAAAGTCAAATTAGAAAATTATTCACAACACAGTACTATAATACAACCAATGATGCAAACTGATACTTTCCACAATCTGCTCTCTTCACACCGCAGTTTGCTGCACTGATACTGAAAGTGTTTCAGTTCTGTAGCAATGCTACTGGAATAGGCATATTAAGAAGGATTGTCACTTTTTAAAGTTTCCAGCTTTCTCTTCTTGCTACCTTTTGACTGAATGCCTGGTGTGTATTCTTTATTACACCGGTAACAAATTTGTTGCAACACAGAATAATTTTCACAGTTTTCAATCATTTGATTGTCACACAAATTAGGTTGCACAAAATTTGATGACAAATTACACAATATCAATCCCTCAGTGCTTGTGTTTGGTTATACTCCTGCAATATGGGCTTTTCAGATTAAAGATGCACAAGTTTGAAAAAGTGATATAGCGGTAGCCTACTTTGCAACCTTAATGACAAATGGCCTTAGGTCAAGTAGGCTGCTTCTATCTGAGTACCTTATTTATTTGGAAATATGAAAAATTTAACTTATATGGTTATTGCACCAATACATTCATCTGTCTCTGCATTTGTAGCAGAAACAGCAAAAGTGAAAAAAATGGACCTAGTATTACAATACCTAAAAATTCAGTTGTTGCAGACGGTATGAACCATGTTATACTAAATTTCATGTTCTTAACAAATTGCCATTAAATAAATTGCAATTTTTTCCTACATGGCGTTGAAAGTGATTTCCAACCCCTCCTCGAGTTTATGCATGACATATGTACATCCAGCAAAATGCTTCTCGGCAACTCTTCTTCTACTCTATACAGGTTTTCTCAATTCACCTGCCAGTTTCAGTTTTTATAATGAACAGTGCATTGGATATGGCATAAATGTAGACATCAAGCTACATTACAAGCCAATTTGCAATTTGTAACCACAATCGTTACTTCCATATCAGATTTGTTGACTGTGCAACAATTTTTTTACCTTTCAAACTAATCTATACCTGGGTCTGAACTATAGATTGGTCTGTCACCACAACCACGAAAAAGGAGAAATTAGTGAGCTTGCACAGTACTATTACACACTGAACCCCACATGTAGTTTCTGATAACCAAGTTAATTTGGCTCTGGCATTTCAATAAACAGAGCTGATTTAGAGGAACACAACACACTAATAATCTTAACGATTATTGATGCAAAAGACTAATCATCAGTATCATTACTGCTAGAAGAGCAAGTTCAATGTGAATCCAGACATTTGGGTCAATTAATAGCCTTTCACAAGGTCAGCAGTCAGTGACTTTCAGGAGTGGCTCTAAACTGGCAGAGGCTGGTAATATCACTTCTGAAGGTTCTACAGAATAAGATAACCATAATACACTGATCACTTTATACAGAAACTCTCAAAAAGAATACTTCAACTGTTTCACTTTATTATTGTGGGTGGCAGAATGATAGCACCAACAGGTGATCCATCACATCTTTACAGTTAACGGCAGCATCCATGCAGTACTGTAAATACATATTCCATCTTGTTATGCAAGTATTCACTTAGGCAGATGACAAACCATTTGCATAGTCTGAAATCTCATTAACTTTATGAATGTGTAAGAAATAGCTTTTCGATCAATGTTACTGGTGAATGGTGAAAGTTTTATGAATAAATTTAACAGCTAGTGAGGTGGTACTGCATCTAGTTGAGGAGGGCAATTTATGGCATCATCTGACTAAAAGATGAGATCAATTTATAGAACAATGTTGCAGTACAGTGCAAACACTTGCAATGACGACGAACAATGTATTGCAGTGTTCACAATACACTTTTTTATGGAACTTCAGTGGATATTGACACTTGTCAACAGCAGTGAAGCCACTTTCACTCTTAAATACTCAGTCCAGTTAATACTGAAAATAAGTTATGTGTGTCAGTTGAGTCTTCTTAGTTAAACATAATAGGATAAAGATGTGAACAATGAAGGTGAAGAGAAACAGGTACAGAAATTATTTACCTTAACACCGCTTGGATTTCCACATCACCATAGAGGTACCAAGAATGATGCGTTACTCTATATTTTACAGGGCGAGTTCCCCAGTAGGCCTATAAACCATGATAAACACACAATCAAGAAAATGTGTGCTTTGAAGATACAAGAAAATACCATGCATCAGCAAAATGCGTCACCAAATGTGAATAAGAAGAGACAAAATTAAATATTTTCAGATATCTATGTAAGAAGCCCTGCAGGTTTTATGGCTACATTGAAAATCAAATACAGAGTAATTAGCATTAACAAGCTTGGTGTTCCTCTACAGCAAGCATTAAAACATGTAAGTCAGGGATGAATAGGATTCAACAAACTTTAACGGAAGAGAAAAAGACGTCTATAAAAATCCAAACAACAATGAAAACAGGGTTCTAAAAGGAACTTGAGAAAGAATTCCACATGCCGTAAGTTTTTTTTTTTCTTCTAAACATTCCACATGGGCATGGTCTAAATGAAGCCTGGCGTGTAAATAAAGACTGAAAGTACAAACAGAAAGTTCAAGAATATACGTAGGTTTTTCCTGGAGCTACAAGCTCAGAAAAGGAACATTTCATGAAACACATCCAGCACACGAATGATTTAAAAAACCATACTGTGCAAAGAAATGCCAGATAGTATAAGCTGTCCAAGAAAAGAAACAGAGACCAATCCCACTGTCAACAATGAAAGAAACGGTAATCAATATCCCCGCAACAACCTTCACTGCGGAGGAGCTGCAGCACATGAAAGGAGGAATTGCATTCCATGGTCAGTGGACAAGTGAAAAGAAATGTAATTTGAATTAGCGTCAATACTGACAATGCTGAAAAGAGAAAAGTGGTTGACATCAGGGCTAGGGTTTCTGAAGGAGCTAGAACTGCTTTCACACAGGACTGTCAGTAAATTCTCTTGCATAGTGGCAGAAGGTGATCAAAATATGAACTCACTGAAAGACAACTGTTATACTGAAACAGCCCTACAAGGTGCAGTGAAATTACAGAGACACAGATCATGTAATTATCAATTTATCACTTTACAGCCGAGTTATAGGTCTTAAATATAGCCACTGCAGATCGTTATGGGGTATTTACTGAAGACAAGACAGAAAGGTCGCACAATAGCTTTATGAACTGCGTCAAAGCCAGCAAGCCTAGGCAAACTACAAAGATTATTTAATAGGAAACAAAGGATGACAATCAGTTTGCAGAACATTGGCCTACAACATAAATCTTGCAGGTCCAGTAGTAAGCAGAAATAATAATGGTAAGTAAAGCACACACTAGAACACAACACATATAATAAGGAAGAGGGAATAACTAAAAACTACATTTAACACTTGTCAGATGAAACAAGTAAACTGTGATACCTATAGCGGCAAGAAGAGATCATCCAATAAAGTGTTCAAAGAAACCAAATTGAATCAGAACAAAATGGGTTCTACTAATATCACAGAGACTGTATAGACCCTCAAAGAAAGAGTAGACACAAGGAACAATAGGAACTTAACCATCAAGAATAATGGGAAGAAAATCGTGGACTCTCAATAAACCAGTAACATCTTGAACTAACATTATAACCAATTAATTATGTAAAAGTCTACTGTCACAAAACGCACACAAAGTACTCCTCACAAGACAATGTTTATTCATTCTCTGACTCAGTAAAAATAAAACACGTTTTAAATACAATCTACTGAAGGACTAAAAAATATGTCTAATCAACTATTTAAATGCTGTCTGCAGTGGCTAGCAAAGCCTACAGCTCTTCTTATCTTAGCTGTGGGAGAAGGAATATTCACATTATGTTTAAGAGGACAATGTTAAGTGATATTTGTACACAAAGACGGCAGTCAGGAGGATACACTAAATTACAGACCAGTAACTATTACACCAACATTATATGAAACAACAGAATGTAACTGAAGCCAATAGTTAATTTTATAGGAGAAATATGCCCAGCATGGGTTTAGGAATTTTAGATTTACCAGAACAACAACAGCTGTCTGTTTAGTTTTTGTAACTAAGGCACTAGGTTAAAAGAAGTTTGTGGCATATTTCTTGACTATTCAGAGGCCTTTGTGTGTACCACAGCATATACTACTAGATATTTTGTACAATTTGTAGAGAAACCAGATGGCAGTTATAAGAGTCGAGGGGCATGAAAGGGAAGCAGTGGTTGGGAAAGGAGTAAGACAGGGTTGTAGCCTCTCCCCGATGTTATTCAATCTGTATATTGAGCAAGCAGTAAAGGAAACAAAAGAAAAATTTGGAGTAGGTATTAAAATTCATGGAGAAGAAGTAAAAACTTTGAGGTTCGCAGATGACATTGTAATTCTGTCAGAGAGAGCAAAGGACTTGGAAGAGCAGTTGAACGGAATGGACAGTGTCTTGAAAGGAGGATATAAGATGAACATCAACAAAAGCAAAACGAGGATAATGGAATGTAGTCAAATTAAATTGGGTGATGCTGAGGGAATTAGATTAGGAAATGAGACACTTAAAGTAGTAAAGGAGTTTTGCTATTTGGGGAGCAAAATAACTGATGATGGTCGAAGTAGAGAGGATATAAAATGTAGACTGGCAATGGCAAGGAAATTGTTTCTGAAGAAGAGAAATTTGTTAACATCGAGTATAGATTTAAGTGTCAGGAAGCCGTTTCTGAAAGTATTTGTATGGAGTGTAGCCATGTATGGAAGTGAAACATGGATGATAAATAGTTTGGACAAGAAGAGAATAGAAGCTTTCGAAATGTGGTGGGACAGAAGAATGCTGAAGATAAGGTGGGTAGATCACGTAGCTAATGAGGAGGTATTGAATAGGATTGGAGAGAAGAGAAGTTTGTGGCACAACTTGACTAGAAGAAGGGATCGGTTGGTAGGACACGGTTTGAGGCATCAAGGGATCACAAATTTAGCATTGGAGGGCAGAATGGAGGGTAAAAATTGTAGAGGGAGACCAAGAGATGAATACACTAAGCAGATTCAGAAGGATGTAGGTTGCAGTAGGTACTGGGAGATGAAGAAGCTTGCACATTATAGAGTAGCATGGAGAGCTGCATCAAACCAATCTCAGGACTGAAGACCACAACAACAACAACTGTGTACTAGGGAAAGGGGGTGTTATAAAATTATCCATGAAAAATGAAGATGTGTGGAAAGAAAAGTGAACAGCACTATTACAAGTATCTATTCAAATTTTCAATTTATTTAAACAGTGGAAATTCTAGGTCAGAATATAAACATTATTATGGAAAGCATACATTGGTACTCACTGTGAAGACGAACTATTGAGAACCAGATAGACATGATGGATAGACTGACATATCAGCCTTCAGCCAAAACCTCCTTCACAAAAGACAGCCAAGTCCATATTACACAATGTGCCTAAGCCGTAGACCTGTGCACCAACACCACAAGCGTGCATTTCTGTAACATTTCTGTAACTACAGGCAGGTCCATGAAGACCCATTACACCATCCACATGAGATATACCTGGTGTGCATGCGCAGTAAACAATGGTAATGCATGAAACGTGAACAGAACTGTCTTATCTCTTGTAGTCATTCTACTGCACGAAACAAAGGTGGATTGTGTGACATATTGGAATGTCATCCGTTTCAATAATTCATAAGAAAATGAATATTATTACTTATTAAGTAACTGTTATTCTCTTATGTAGGTTACTACTGATCTGAATTAAAGACTCAACAGTTAGTTTTATATTATGACACTCAGTTGCACAGGTATATGTATTTATACAACATTTTGCACATGGAGTACCCATCTGCGTTTGGAGCTATTGCCCTGGTAGTGACAGTAAATCTTCACATTAGGGCAGAACAACGACAAAAATAAAAAGCCAGACATCATCGAGTTCAATCCTGGCTAAAAAGAAGGGACAAAGGCAGGGGATTATATTCACTACTTATGAATGAACTGAGGGTCGAAGATCCACATGAATTTCGGGGCTTCGTGAGGATGGACATGGCCTGTTTCGAGAAGCTGCTGTCTATAATAGAAGATGGAATTAGCAAGTGCGACAGTCATGAGGAAGGCTGTCTCACGTTCTCAAAAATAAGAACTAAACCATATGTTTATACATTTTGTGATTATACCAACCTAAATCACTAATAAAATACCAGTAAATGCCCTGTTACATTGCAGGCTGGATTTAACATTATGTTTACTGGCGACTGGGGAATCTTAAGAGCCTGGCTTTTGGCCACAGAATAGCACAGCACACCATTTCAAAAGTTGTTGTGGATATACCCACTGCAGACTGCAACACTTTAAAGAACCAGTACTTGAAGGTGTACTTGTGCCATTCTTCCACGTTTGGACTATGTATGCGTGGGTGCTACTCAGTTTTGCAGTCATCTGTCACACTAGGTGAAACTGCAATGATTTTCTCCCTTTCACTGCCAGTTACTTTTTTCAGGCATGCTGAAATAAAGGATGAGATGCAATCAAATCAAATATGAGCTTTCATTAGATAAGGTATTATGATACAAATCGAAAAATCACCATGTAACATTACACACATACTACTCTGAAAGAAATGATTTTCTACTACCTTATTAGGATACAGTAGGTCATGCATACACCTTTCCTCACTGTATGCCTGATTTAGGACACTTAATGCCTCTTTGCTCCATTTCATTTCTAGAATACGAAGCTATCAACAGAAAAAATCCTTTCACAAACAGCATGTATGAAAGAGTCTACTGCAAAATAAAGTTCGGAAGTAGCAATCATGTGTACACATGTCTGCTTTGGTGAATGAGTGCACATTTCTCTTTTCTGATTAATGCTTTGACTGAAAGCTTATATATAACAGTCTTTTCATCGTGCCTGCCTGGAAATCAGTTTGTCATCTTTATAGTGAATAGCAATCTATGCTTTCCATAATAATTTTGAATCTCTTTCATTCCTCGTCTTACACACCTGGTGTTGTAGGACGAAAAGGAAGAGCAAATCTCCAAGTTGTGGAGTGAGTCAGTACATCAAATTGACATCTGGAAATTAATGATGGGCAATTAAAATGTACACCAATTCTATCTAAGCAACATTCTGCTTGTGTTTAATTGTAACACAAGAATCAGTTTAATCATTTTTCAGGAATTTCCCAAGAATGTGTGATAGTATTTGACCTGCTACCTTTCTTTTTTACATGCAAATGATGTGCCTCAAAGTAGGTGGAAATGCTTCACTTCTTGTAATAACAGTTTAACAGTCGACTTACAAACAAAACATTCTCAAAATATGAAACTGGGAACACTCACTACAATAACGTTTTTCTTTTATAAAATATTAACATATCCACATGTAAACAAATACACGCTACCAAAACTATTTGAAAAATTGTTTTGAACTAAAAGAATTCCAGAATGTGGTTATGGATATGTACTCAAGATGCGACAATAATAAATAACATCTGCCGTGAATTGAGTTCAACATCATTTCTGATGACAAAATGTCACTACAGCATACACATGGATGCTACTAACAGCGCGCCATGGGCTACTTAATTCACAACTATTTTATGGTATCATGGCCAGTGGAAGTTCTGCAAATACACACATACAAACATAGGTGAAGCTAAAAAAGAAAGGTGTAAGATATACTAAAATATGACTTCTTAAATATACTTACAGACATAGATTTATGGAACTAAATATTAAGGCTAAAGGGCACTTTCAGTGTCAGCAGCTCCCGCATTGTGTGCAGATGTTGGCAAATTGTGAATGTTGGTCACAGCCAAACAGGTGATTGTATTCAAGAGCCAATGAGAACCACTGAATCTAATGGTTTCCTTCAGTGGAACACACAAATTAATTACATTTCTTTTTGATATGCAGAGCACCAGAGTAAGTTTTGCTTATCTGGTTATTAGGAATTGCAAATTTGGTTAATGTTTCATAGGAATTGCAGATTTGGTTAATGTTTCATGTACTTTGTTAAGAAGATAGTGCTGACAGACTGACCAGTAGCATAGCCAGAGGCCTATGTTACGTTTGAATGTAACACTTTGGTTGAGTTAAAGAGAGCCAAGAAGTCAACAAGAAAATGTGCGAGTTCTAATAGGTTGACATGTAGAGCAACTGGAGAGAGATGTTCATCATTGCAATAATGTACTGGCACTTCTTGTTTCTGATTTTGCCTCAAATTCTCACAACTTACTCCAATTCTGATGTAATGGAACAAAAACCAGCTAACTATACTGACAAACTATTAAATATAGGTTCCCATTGCTTGTCAAGATAGTTGTTACTAACATCAGTACACAATGCTAAGGCCACCAACAACCTAAGTGCAATTTTACTAAAGAATAAACAGTATGATCACTGAACTTAAAGGAACCAATATTAATGTAAAAACTAAGTGTGCTGCATTATTAAACACATACTTACGATTTTAACACAAGGGAAAATTGTAATCCTGCTGAAGCAAATCTGCTAAAATTGACCAACAGGATCCATAAACGCAACATGCTACCTACATAGTAATCTGCCATAGTACATAACGATGAAACAAAATATGGCTGTTTTCAAAGAAAATCTTTAATCCCGTGTGTAACAGTACCTGGTAGCTAAACGTTATGTAACATACAGATAATCACTTCTTTTATTTATATATTCATGTAACTGTAATTCTGAACTACATTTAGTCATGATGTGTCAAGTATCATTATTTGCAAGACAAAAATGATAATACTAATCGTGCACAAAAATCAAGGTCATATTGATTTAATTCTTACTGTATGTGGTCAGGATTAACATCCTTCGTCAGTACTTTCCTTTCACATGCGCACTAGAGAAGATGGCAAAAATCCCTCATGGTGTAGAGATTCAGCCACATCCTCTCTGCTTCAGTGTGGGTGGAGAATCCAAAATCCTTTTTACACTGACAGATGCCACATTTTACCTGCAACATTACACTTGTTAGTTCAACTGCCATCAAATAAGTAACTATCAATAACTATACCTTATCTTCCACTTTTTATATAATTCCATCATCCTGGGGGACAGGATATGGCTGAAGCAAATTACTGACTGTAATTTTGATATGTCTAACATGTGGAAAAGATAGCACTAATATGTTTGGGTGAGTATACTGTGCCATTTGAATTTGAAGGATATACACTCTGCAAATTCTATGTACTGCGGCACTCTTACTGGCAACAGTCTGGTGCAGTACACAGTCTGCCATAGCAGCACGCTATTTAGAGCAGAATATGACAGCATGTGATTGCAAGACTATTACTAGGCTGTCTAAAATATTACTAGGCTGTCTAAAATAAAATCATCCCAATGCAAGTTTTGTGATACCAGTTTGGTGGATTATTCAAAACAGTGCAAAAATTCTGGCATGTTCAATGTAACATTCATTAACCAGGTCAATGTATTTCATTTCAGCCTGATTTAGTTTCCAGTCCACATTTATTTTGGCCACCCTGTGTATCCTCACATACTGCACAAGCATCAGTACTAAAACATTTTATTAGCCATCCATCATGCTATCTGTAATGACGCAGGACCCATTTTAAGAATGGTCTGACCTTTTTAGTACATGTTTTATCTCACTTACAATTTTTTGATAAAACTAGTCACCGATTATCAGTTGTAGCCTTAAAAAACTATTATTTGAAGACAGAGCAATTTACCGAAATCTCATTCATGTTAATGATGATTATAGGCTTTTCATCTGACACGAAAAACATTGTACATGATACATTAATGTAACATCACCATGCAGTGTAGATAATAAATTATTAATGAAGTGCAAAGAGGTAATGTGTACTAAATTTATGAACCCCACTGGTATCTCAGACAGATCAGTCTCAAACACTGTCTCACTGTGGTGGAGCAGAATTGGAGGTATGAAGCTACAAAGGAGAAGCAGCAACTACTCGTCCAGTTAAACAGCCATATATCAAATATGGCTAATATAGGTATTGTCAGTGACCAGATTTGAGATGACAGTCCCACCACCCTCAATACAGGTTTACAACAGTGCGGCAGAATGATAAAACTGCCCCTCTGTTTCTCGGGTTCCAAGCTCTCAGTTGTACATGCACACACACCAACAAGAATGGTCATGTTTCAAATGGGCCCAGCAAGCTGCAACCTCAGCAGTATAATAACATCTGCCAGTCACTGACTAGCGTGTCACAACTGTCTCCTTTTGTATCTCGTGTCCCACTTTTGAAATATGGGTTGCTTGTTAAAATGGTCTTTCACATTTACACCTCATCCTGAGTCCCAATGTCTGAATTATTAGTGCCTAACTTGAAATGTCACTTTCTAGTTCAGTTATTTTACTGAAATAATCGGGGTACTGTTAGATGAGCAATTACCCGTGGAATACCGGTGCCCATGGATTTAAGTTGGACGCGGGATAAAGGTCCACAGGATGTGGACCTGTCTCGCTGAGTGCACTGCAAAGACATAAAAGTTGCTGATATTAATTTTAGACAGTTTATCAACAGAAAATTCTATTTGGCTGTTGACACACTACAATTACATTTGAAGACCAGCAGAGCACCAAGTATGAGTACTAGGTGGACAAGAAGAGATTTAATTATATCAAACATGAGTATACCGTACCTCACAAAAATTGGTGCCTCTGGATTCAGGACATGTTTTTTTCTCTCTCTTGCACTGAAATTGAAATATCTGTGTTACATTAGAAAGCATCATTACAACCAAAATGGTGAAATGAACATATTTTAACATACAATCAAGCAACTACTTAAATCTATAATAGGGAAACAAAGATAGCAAAGTCAACATAAATATAATAGCAATTCACACCATTTTCTCACATGCCATAGGATTTCAACAGTTGGACAGATACAGGTAGTTATAAAAATCGATACATGGTCGATGCATGGATATAGACAAATACAACTTCAGATTGTATGCAGACATTTCCTGCACCATTCATTATGATGATAAGATAGCTGTAATGATTTCTGAGCATGCAGCTGTCTCATCAGTTCTTGGACGTGAATAAGGAATACTTCAACAGATAAGCATGGATTCAACTATTACCTTTGATATGGGACCTCAAGGAACAGCTGCAATGAAATGCCTTTTTGCCATACACATATTTTGAGGTATCCATCACATGTAAAATCATTCACTCAAGCCAACCAGCATCTAACAATTCCTTTTATCCAAAATCAGCTGATTTTTGTTTACAGAAGTAATTCCATGATTTGGAAAAATATCTATGCTGAGGGCCACACAAATTAATACTGCAAATAACACTTAATTCATGAAGTGTGCCATATTGCACATTTCATAAAATTAGATATTTTCGAATGGTGTGAAAGCAGTGATGCTGCAAATCTGACGTGAGTGATGTATAATTTTCTTCTTTGCCTGGTGAAGTGGTGGTGATCCATTTTTTGAATATACTGTGCTTCCCTTCTACTTTTATCTTCCATAATGTAGGTACATGGTAAAAGAGGAATACCAGAAATCTTTTTCAGTTTTACACAAGAGTAGGTTTTCATCCAAACATGATTCTAACTGCCTTTGTTTTGCAGTTTGAATGTGCTCATAACTGCTTTCACGTTTCACAAAAGTGACCCCATATTAAAGGTGAGAATGAAAGTAGGAACTGTATGCATTTTTTACCATTTTCTCACTACACCAGTATTTTAGTAAGCCAAACTGACAACCGCAATGTTTGTTTAAATTGCATACATTTACTCCACTCTGTACTATGGCAATCTTCTGAGACGGTGCACCTAAGGTTGAAAGAAAAATTTGGAAGTACGCTGTGAAATAGGATAAAAGTGGAACAAAAAAAAAATTCATGAACAGATGTATTTCACGCAGCATTAGATTTTCTCCCTTATGGTATTGGAAGGCACACTACAAACAATACATTTTATCACTACTAGTCTGTTAAATTATAAAGTAAATCAAATTTGATTATGTCAATGTTTAGCATTCTTTAGATTTTCACATCAATATTAACCTTAGTACAAAACCAGGGTCTTCAAGAAATGCGACAGCAACACAGGCTGTGTATGTACAATGGACTGTCTGCCAGATATTTACATATTTTGTGGGAAGAGAGGAAAGGAAATACAACATGAAATACTTCCAGGAGAGGTATGAACAATGTTTAACCCATGTGTGGCCACTGCCCTCAATTACAGTGTACGCTGCTTGCGCCATCATTGTGGTAAGGTGAGGTTTCCTTTGACAATGAGTACTTATGTTATATCTCCCATACAGTTATTCAGTTCAAGACTGTTAAAAATAGTGGACTTTTTCAGAACCTGCTACTTATTTCTATTTTTATTAGTGTGACAGCATCTATGATAAGATCACTGTCACTTTCTGGTTGCTGCAGAAGCAATACAGTAGTAGTGTGTGTAGGCTAAAATACATTATTGTATTTTGTGTTCCAGTGCATCAAAGCCTGCTGTCAGCTGCCAACACTGGGCACTTCCTTGTAAATGTTGTGTATTTTGTTCTTCCTCAACTTCTTTCACATGGCACACCAGATTTTGGGAATGGTTGAATAGGCAGCATAATCTGATTTTATGAAGAAATAGAAGCAGATCTGGACGTAAATGAGCAGCACCATACAGCTGTTTGAACAACAGTAAGCATCACTGGAGAGGACACTCAAGATATGTTGGGAAATGTAAAAATAAAATACATTCTTCAGTTGTACCTAATGAAATTCTTGTATATGTTGTTTTGTCGATCTTTACTGGCTATCAAATTATGCAGTGAAAGAAATTATTGGTCTGAGGATGATGACCTTGGTGTTCAAACAGTGAAAGATTCTTTGATTCATAATAGGTATCTTTAACTGAAACCTGAATTACATTTCAGTATGGGAAACACCCTATAAAGCAATTTATCAGACTCACATCCACACACTTTGGATGTAAACTATGTGCATTACATCATCATACTATATATTGGGAAGAACCGGAATGATGACAATGAGGATCTACCACTGAGTTCCAAAGTACTTTTGGATATGTTGTCCATTGTCACTAATTATTAGTCATGACCTCATCCAACAGTAGGGACTAGGCTTCTGTGCATGTGCAACCATAAGAGAAAGCAGAACAATAACGTCAACCTTATCACCAGATAAGGTAATGAAAAAGAAAGGTGGGGAGGGGAGGTTTTGAGTTCAGATTTGATAGAGAGAACGAAATCTTTGTCACAAAATGGAATGATAGGGATAATGTTGTACTAGCAACTGATTTTGACCCTGTATCCCCAAGGTCAAAGTCTAACATTGGAATTCATCCCAGAAACAGAAGCTCAGTATTCCACAACAACATGCACTGAACACACAAGAATATCATGGAGGTGCCATTCTTCATTGATGTCTAAAAGAGAAATATACAATCGCAATACATGGTTAATAGCGATACTAGTTCCTTTTTGTTTTTACAACAATTGTAGATATCACGGTTACAAATGCACAACTGACTTCCCAAATGAAAATGGTCCAAATTTTTATCTTTTATGCCCTAAGTAAATTAAATTTACTCATATATCCATAAATTGAGTCACCAGGATACTGTTATCCAGAAATTAAGAATACATGTCAATTAATAATAAATTGAATGCTAATGGGTTAATACAATTTATTGTTGTTTAATTGTCCTTTAGGAAGTTTCTACTGTTTTTGTGGATGATAACTGGTGTTATCCATAATAACAAAATTCTCTTATGAACCACATAAATTCCGAAACCCATGTTCCTATACATCACTGTTCCCTTCATGATAACTGGATTTCCAGGATGCAAATATTAGCCTGCAGTGATATTCAGATTACCCCACTGAAGTTTTCTTTGCCAGACAGTGCTTTCATCCTGCCATTACCTTCTGAATCCTGTCGAATGTGTTTTATGGCATCACCTTTTTGATTGAGCCAGAGTGAAGATCTTCCTTCATGTTTTGTCTTTTCAGAAAACTAGCTCTAGCTACTATAACATAAGAATCTCTCCATCAAAACTAACCTTTCTAGCCTTGCACTTTCTGTAACAGTGTTACTGTACTGAAACATGTGCCACCTTTTCCCTCAGAAAACAAGCAATATTCATAGAATTCCAACCAGCACAATGAACCATGTACTGCTGGAAATCGTCCAAATAAGTGACAGTATCTTTCTGAAGACAGAAACCACTTATTGACCACAGCATTCCATTGCCTGTACTTCTGCAAAGCTTCTCAGTACAATTTGTAGTGGAACACCACATGCTTTGGGTGACTCAGTCTGTTGTTTCAATACTATTTCACCCCTTCTGTCATTATCTTTAAGCCTGTGAAAAAATTCATATCCCTCATATGTGACTACCTCTCAAACAAAATAGCAATACTAACCAACGCAAATCACTGCTCTCTTTGCAGACACTTCCAGGCAATAATGACACAATGAAATGCTGGGTACTGTGTAGCACTAAAATTGCAAAATTATGCCAGAAACAGCACAAATTAGGCACAGTATTGCCACATGAATACTCTGAAGGACAGGTGTGGGTTCAAATGTCATTACTTCATCAAATGTTATCCAAACAGTACTTGTAGCAGAAACAATACTGTGCCAATGCTGTGAGCTTAGAATCACAGTCAAGTCAGGCTACCCCAAAGTCTCCCCTCTGTTTTTCAGAACCTAAGGGAAGATGAGGGGGTGAGAGAACTGACCTACACCACACCACCCAAGTGGCACCCTAGCTGATACGTAGTACATCAACAAATGCCAACAAAAGTGAATAAAAACCATTTTAAATTCATTTAAACATGGGCGTACCATACATCATAAATATCGGGTCATCTGTATGCCTAATTGTATGCTCAGTTTTGAAAACTAACACACTGAGAAACATCAGAAAGGATTTTTACACTTAAACAACAAATATATACCCACATTACATGAGCATGTAAAACAAACAGGTAAGTAGCTTTGTACAGCCAACTTCAATAATTTTCAGTGCCCTTCACACATGGCAAATGCACCAATCACAAATCCTCTTCTGAAAGACAGTCCCATCTACTGGAATATCCAACATCAAACCTACCACAAGATTATAAAAAACGTAAACCCTTATGCACACTGGTACTACACAAAGCTACAATTTTCTCAATATACCCCAACAGACTACTCACAAAGATAATTCTGTTACATTCGTTGTACCAATCTTCATTTTTGCATACCACTTATGAAAGTAAATTTTCAGGAGCTAGAGCTAAAATCTGTATCTTTGACAAGAGAAGCTAGTGTTGAATGTTTCCTGCCTTTTTATCAAAACACCCTAACCAGCACTTGATGACATTTCTCTTAATGTAATATTGTTCTTACATAGCAAAAGTAGACCACTAGGAGACGCCAACTTCCCAGAATCCAGTGAAAGTAGAATACAGTGAACAATGCCTTCCTCACAGTACAGCACTTTTGTGAAGTACCAGAATACCAGGAGGTTGTAACTGGCAATTTAACAGTGGGACAATGAAGCACTTGTTTTGGAAGTGAAGAGTTCTGACTGTATACTCCGCAGCTAAGAGCTCAGTTTCACAAGTGACTGAACAATACACAAACACTAAAGAATTACCTCCATGAGTAGAAACAGGTTTTCTTATCTAAGTATACATATCACTCACTGTAGCCATAGCAAAAAACTTACCCATAAATCAAAGCTATTCTTATTTCTCAATTTTAGTGTTTCATTAATAGTTGTCTCATAATGAAAATAACTTTACATTGCCACATAATATAATTAGCACTGCCAATCAGGCAAGCATGAAACAAAGCATCAGAAATAAGCTTAATAAACCAGTCTTTTATATATAAAAACAAAGATGAGGTGACTTACCGAACAAAAGTGCTGGCACGTCGATAGACACACAAACAAACACAAACATACACACAAAATTCAAGCTTTCGCAACAAACTGTTGCCTCATCAGGAAAGAGGGAAGGAGAGGGGAAGACGAAAGGAAGTGGGTTTTAAGGGAGAGGGTGAGGAGTCATTCCAATCCCGGGAGCGGAAAGACTTACCTTAGGGGGAAAAAAGGACAGGTATACACTCACACACACGCACATATCCATCCACACATACAGACACAAGCAGACATATTTCTGCTTGTGTCTGTATGTGTGGATGGATATGTGCGTGTGTGCGAGTGTACAGGTATACACTCACACACACGCACATATCCATCCACACATACAGACACAAGCAGACATATTTCTGCTTGTGTCTGTATGTGTGGATGGATATGTGCGTGTGTGCGAGTGTATACCTGTCCTTTTTTCCCCCTAAGGTAAGTCTTTCCGCTCCCGGGATTGGAATGACTCCTCACCCTCTCCCTTAAAACCCACTTCCTTTCGTCTTCCCCTCTCCTTCCCTCTTTCCTGATGAGGCAACAGTTTGTTGCGAAAGCTTGAATTTTGTGTGTATGTTTGTGTTTGTTTGTGTGTCTATCGACGTGCCAGCGCTTTTGTTCGGTAAGTCACCTCATCTTTGTTTTTATATATCATTTTTCCCACGTGGAATGTTTCCTTCTATTATATTAATAAACCAGTCTATTACACAAACCATACCTGACTTCCACCAAGCCCTCTGCAGTACATCCTGGACGTACGGCTTCCAGCCTGCTCTGCAGAATAGATGGTCTGGTCTGCACTCTGCAAAAAAAAAAAAAAAAGTTAACTGTCAATGCAGGTTTTTTTCAGTGCAGCAATGGAAAGAGAAATTTTGTAGTAAAAACCGACAACTCAGTTTAAAGATATCCCAGTTTAAGAAGTGGTACCATGCAGCTGCAATTCTCAAGATTTAGTGAGCAATTTAAAAAAAAGAAGAACAGGACTAGAAATTACATTGAACTTTGCCTCTTCAAACTTACAAATGTTAATACACAGAGGAATTGTGACTGCAATTATTACTAAATTTTAACTATGATAGCAGGATAATCAGGAAAATAAAGTTTATATCCTGACAAGTTACATGCATTAAACTGAAGTGTCGCACATATACATGAGAGTTCTGCTGGCAAGTCAGAAATAGCTCATTGCATATTAAAGCTTTGTTCAATTTTCTACAGCACTACATTAGCTATGGGAAGGTAGCTCTAATGAAGTGTAAAAAACACAAGGAAAATTTTCTAAAATTTCGGTGGACCCTGCAGATTCAAGGCATGGTACCGCAGGCGTAAGCAGCAAGTCTTCCGCCCCCCCCCCCCCCCCCCCCCCCACAGCAAGTTGCCTTCCCAGCACTCAAAATGCTCAAAGCAATAGTATGGTATGTACCTTACAAGAGGAACCACCTAATATCCACAATACAACTGAAATTATCACAAATCCAAGACAAACACTACCAACATGCACGCTTCATTGACATTTCGCTGTCAGTGGATTCCCTTTACTCATGTAACTGCATTTACTGTCATCCACGTAACTGCCTTGTTGCAAGTGCAGCTCATGTTCTTGTATCATTGCTATTTATGTGGTTACCCCCCTGTCATGCATAATAAATTATAGCCAAACATACTTAGTGTCACTGGTTATGAAATATTCAACAGCTCCACCATGTTTTATTCATACATGAACATTAAATGAGACAGCAGACAATCTGAACATTTCACATACAGAATGTGTGTTAGTAGTTCATGGAGTCGTGGAAATGTGGACGCCAAAACCTACAGACCAACTGACTTCACTTCAGGCATATACATGAACAATATGTGGTATTATGGAAAATGAAATTCCTGATCGTAAAATTTCGCTAGACCATGTTCGGATGAAAAGGAAAAATATTGTCTTCTTTCGAGGAACAATCCTTCCCCCAAAATTTATTTTCAAGTGAACGTGGGCACGTAAAGTACGAATGAAGCTCAAGGTAAATGCTTAAACCTGACATACCCGGCATAATTAAGCCCTGGGATATAGAAAAATTAATTATTTTTATGCATCACATGGATTGGAGAACACTTTTCAAAGCTCCTACTTCATACGGGCAACACAAACAACTCATGGCAAAATACTGCGATCACCTGAGAAGCAGGGATGCAGTTTTCCATCATGGGCAGAATCTATGAATGCACTATCCACAATACCAATGCCTTGGTTTTCCATTTTATCCATAAAGTCAACACAGAAAGTGAATTAGTGCACCAGATCCACAATGTACATTGATCTCTATATGAAATATGGAACATTGAGAGTAAGCAAAGCTGGGTGTCAGCAAAAACACTAATATTCTGCTCTAATAATAGTCACACTCAGATTCACTGCACTGAGGTTCAACAGCACAACCAATACTGCATTAATATACTACAGAAAGACAACACACAAAAATGGAAAACAGTAACTAACAGATGGAGAATGGAAGCAGACAAATATAAATTCACCATTTCATAGCACAAACACACTCCCAAAGCAAAAATAGGACACTGTACCTTCATTATCCATACATACCACAAGTGGATCCATTTGAGCTGACAGACCAACACAGATTTGGGGTGGCTTGGTCGCAGAGTAATTTATATTTTGACACAGAGTGTAAAAATCTGAAATGAAAAAATTCTATTACCTCCTAAAGTAACTTAAGTGGTAACGGTTCCTATGTATGATACACTAAAATAATATTCCACTATTAGCATCCAGTAACTTATTGTTCTCCAGACACAAATTGTCGTAACACAGTGATCCCCAATTTTGGTAGCTGCAGCATCTTGGTGTCAGCCTGTTTCATCGAATATGTTACAGCACAATATTCTGAGGCAAGATGCTAACATCTCACATGCCAGGTTGTACCAAGGACATATGAAATAAACATCCTTGCTAAAGGCTGATTTAAGGAAGTACTGCCTAATACCAGTTTACAGTATGAAAAGATCTATACTTTCCCAGTACAATAAAAAAATTGTTATGTTCAAATACTACACACTATGAAATATTCCTATCAACTGTCTGTGGCAAACAAAAAAATACTGCTGAATATCCTACTGTTGCTATACACTACTCATCAGACTCATAGCATCTTAATATTACAGTTATATATGCACCAGTAATGACAGAAGTTGTGACTCATTCCACATACAAGTCTGTCGCATACACAAATGACACTACAAATAAATATCATTACAGGTAATACCATTAATTCCATTGTTTGGATCTGGAATATCAACTCAAGCAACCTCCTGACATAGCCAAGACCTCAGACTAGGTGACATTATTGTCTCCACTAAAAGAGGAAAAGGAACAAAATAGGTCAACTGATAACTCATCCAAACTAATCAAGAACTCTGGTTTCAGTACACTGTGTCACAACAACATCCTCAAAAACAAAAAAGGTAAAGAATGCTTTTACTGGTGGTAGGAGAACAGCGTAATGACGACAAATGTAGCAAACATCTCAAATAAATCTATGAGCTTCTATCAAACATCACGAACAACAGACACTCCCCCCACCCCCTTTTTCACAAGACTTAAATGATATTGTAAACACAAACAAAATACATCTGGCCATCTATAACAAACTACAGATACTTGCAAGAGACTACAAAAGGCACTTCGAAGACAGTATCATTGAACCACGTCATTTACTAGATAAGCAAAGACAGTTAAGTGGACTGTTCTGCTTCTGCATGTAGATGTCACATGCCACTTTACATCACACTTCAAATCAGGGGTCCAGTACTGTTGGTTGGACTCAAGAACAGGTAAGTGTTTATTTGCTACACATTTAAAGCGAAACCTAAGAACTTGTGTAGAATATACAGGATAAGCATACAGTACCGCACAAAGATCCCCAGCCACTATGGTAGATTACAGCATGGACAGTCATTGCCTGGAGAGAAAGAAAAGAAGAACATTAATTTTCAGTGAGACTTCGAACAATGTATTTTAAATAATAATTCTTACGTCATTTTGCAAATCCCAAGAAATTTAAAACTGTATCAGTTATGACATGTTCGTAAGTATGTGATAATCTACAGCTGTTGTTGTTGTGGTTGTTGTTGTTGTGGTCTTCAGTCCTGAGACCGGTTTGATGCAGCTATCCATGCCACTCTATCTTGTGCAGGCTTCTTCATCTCCCAGGAACTACTGCAACCTACAGCCTTTTGTATCTGTTTAGTGTATTCATCTCTTGGTCTCCCTCTACGATTTTTACCTTCCACGCTGCCCTCCAATACTAAATTGGTGAACCCTTGATGCCTCAGAACATGTCCTACCAACTGATCCCTTCTTCTGGTCAAGCTGTGCCACAACATTCTCTTCTCCCCAATCTTATTCAATACTTCCTCATTAGTTATGTGATCTACCCATCTAATCTTAAGCATTCTTCTATATCACCACATTTCGAAAGATTCTATACTCTTCTTGTCCAAACTATTTATCGTCCATGTTTCACTTCTATACATGGCTGCACTCCATACAAATAATCTCAGAAACGACTTCCTGACACTTAAATCAATACTCGATGTTAACAAATTTCTCTTTTTCCGAAATGCTTTCCTTGCCATTGCCAGTCTATATTGTATACCCTCTCTACTTCGACCATCATCAGTTATTTTGCTCCCCAAATAGCAAAAGTCCTTGACTACTTTAAGCATCTCATTTCCTAATCTAATACCCTCAGCATCACCCGACTTAATTCGACTACATTCCATTATCCTTGTTTTGCTTTTGTTGATGTTCATCTTATATCCTACTTTCAAGACACTATCCATTCCATTCAGCTGCTCTTCCAAGTCCTTTGCTGTCTCTGACAGAATTACAATGTCATCGGCAAGCCTCTAAATTTCTTCTCCATGGATTTTAATACCTACTCCGAATTTTTCTTTCGTTTCCTTTACTGCTTGCTCAATATACAGATTGAATAGCATCAGGGAGAGGCTACAACCCTGTCTCACTCCCTTCCCAACCACTGCTCTCTTTCATGCCCCTTGACTCACACAACTGCCATCTGGGTTCTATACAAATTGTAAATAGCTTTTTGCTCCCTGTATTTTACCCCTGCCACCTTCAGAATTTGAAATAGAGTATTCCAGTCAACATTGTCAAAAACTTTCTCTAAGTCTACAAATGCTAGGAATGTAGGTTTGTCTATCCTTAATCTAGCTTCTAAGATAAGTCGTAGGGTCAGTATTGCCTCACGTGTTCCAATATTTCTACGGAATCCAAACTGATCTTCCCCAAGGTCGGCTTCTACTAGTTTTTCCATTCATCTGTAAAGAATTCGTGTTAGTATTTTGCAGCTGTGACTTATTAAACTGATAGTTCGGTAATTTTCACACATGTCAACACCTGCTTTCTTTGGGACTGGAATAATTATATTCTTCTTGAAGTCTGAGGGTATTTCGCCTGTCTCATACATCTTGCTCACCAGATGGTAGAGTTTTGTCAGGACTGGCTCTCCCAACGCTGTCAGTAGTTCTAATGGAATGTTGTCTACTCCCGGAGCTTTTTTGTGACTCAGGTCTTTCAGTGCTCTGTCAAACTCTTCACGCAGTATCATATCTCCCATTTCATCTTCATCTACATCTTCTTCCATTTCCATAATATTGTCCTCAAGAACATCGCGCTTATATAGACCCTCTATATACTCCTTCCACCTTTCTGCTTTCCCTTCTTTGCTTAGAACTGGGTTTCCATCTGAGCTCTTGATATTCATACAAGTGGCTCTCTTTCTCCAAAGGTCTCTTTAATTTTCCTGTAGGCGGTATCTATCTTACCCCTAGTGAGATAAGCCTCTACATCCTTATATTTGTCCTCTAGCCATCCCTGCTTAGGCATTTTACACTTCTTGTCAATCTCATTTTTGAGACCTTTGTATTCCTTTTTGCCTGCTTCACTTACTGCATTTTTGTATTTTCTCCTTTCATCAATTAAATTCAATATCTCTTCTGTTACCCAAGGATTTCTATTAGCCCTTGTCTTTTTACCTACAGCTATAGCCATATAATTTTACATTAAATCTGGTAACTCTACGTAGAGCAGTTATTTCTGATTTGTTCCGAAATGCTTTCAAAGGAATAGTTGCATTCATTTTACTGCGCATCATATGTATTTGGTTTCATTTTTTCCTCCATGGATTATAAACGATAATATTTTCAAATTTTTCCTGCCTAACATGAACTTTCTGAAAGTTGGCAGTATTGTTACAGCAGAAAACTGAAGCAAGCTATAGAATATGGAACAAGATGCCCCCTCTTTGCAAAATCATCTACCAATTATACTGTATGAACAATTTGGTAACGAAATTCTATCTGGTATGAAGAAAGGATAGAGTGGCATAGCCAAGTAAATACGTGACGTGTAGCATATCTACAGCAGAAGTAGACGTTCTAAACTTAAGCAAGAAATTTAGGTAGAATAGTGTAGCCTTACACCTGTTTCCGGTGGCCCGATTCAGAATGAAAATCATATTAGAGATTCAACCTGGCGGACACGTAGAAAGACAGTATACGTAAAATGGCTCCCGCTATTCATATAAAACTGCATACGAAACGGAAACCTTCATTTTCTCGACCTTTAATTCACTGGGTAACTCTTCTGTTCCGCATCGTGCTTAAACTCTTTTGGTCCTGAACATATGGAAGTAGTAGTGCTGGAATTCTACCACTATCCTAAACCAGAAATAAACCACGTGTATACCTATGCCGCTTTACAGCTAACGTACTGTGCACAAAATGCAGGCGTCTGTGCAGGGAAATACGTAACAACATAAAATACCTACACACTACTTAAATCGACTAGCAATGCGTTCTTCATCACTCAACAGACTCTGCCGTCTAAACTATTTACAAAATACTATTTGCAAACGCTTACCATCAGCCATTACATATGTCTGATTCGGTTATCAAACACTCAAACAGCAACTACACCTGATACTGCAAGAATAGAACTGCGCTCCTTTCCTCGCCTGAGGTAAGTCACTCATCTTTGCTTCAGCTGTGCCAACATATATGACTTTCTTACGCCATGTTTCGTGGTGTAATCAATTACATGCTGGATTATTTTGCATGAACAGTAGGTAATGAGCATCATAAACAAATTCGACAGCAGAGCAAAAAATAAATGATGACAGGAAATTCACAGAACATGAAATTCTGCTTTAAAGATATAAACCCCAAAAATATCCGTAGCGGTAACAGAATAATACTGAAGTATTTTGTCGATTGTCCAACCTGTTTCCGAAATATGGTACAATTATCAACATTTCCTATAAAAAAAAATTGTATGTAATGGAAACAATACCAATAGTAAACCCATTTACATAACTAGCAGTGTACGAAAGATAATATTATGGCCCGATTAAATTTTATGTACCACAGCCACAACATAGTGTGATTAGGCCTATGTTGGCAGCGACCCTTGAATGCTGGGAAATATGTGGCATTTGTGTCAATTTTTCCAATACCCGCAAACGATTTCTCATAAGATGTTTCATTGATGATGATAATTAATTTACTGAGATGATGATGGTTTGCCCAATGAGCTATTTGTAAACAAAAGCGAGAGTGCTGAGAGATATGACAAAACAAAATTGTGCATTTTCTTTTCTCGAAAGATCAACAATGACCAACACAAGTGTAATTGTCAGAGAAGCACCATAGAGGCCACTGACAAATTTCTTAAATACAATCTGGCGTGAGTGTCATACGATAGCGTGAGAAGGAAGTTTATCTGAACTCGGTCACATGACGACCATCGCGCTGTGGAGAGAGATCTTTGTCTAGAACACCGAATTCGCGAAAATGTTGCTAAGAAATGAGATTGCTATGATAATCGCAAAGTATAAGTTCTCTGGCACAAAGTACAATATAATTAACAGTTAACTGTGTAGTTTTTCTAATAAGAATTAACTGACACATATACAAGACATCTTAAAATTTTGATGATCTGCGTTTTATTTCAGATTATAGTGGAAATAGGGATTTGTGGAAGGCACTCTGAGGAATATATGGTTTCAATTTTACAATCAGGAAGGATTTGTACAGACATTTGAGAGCTTTCCATGAAATCGACGTAAATTAAAAAGCAAATAATGAAATAAGTAACATGCCAGTATCTTACAATATGTTTACGTGCAGTGTTTCCCTCGATCGTCACTAGGAAACGCATTTGCCAGCTCCTCAAACACTACTAAATAAAATGTGATACAGTATTATAGTGTAATGTTGGTTTTTTGTTTCAGATTTATATAATTTACAAATTTTATCAGCACGTGTTTCCCACTCAATAAATAACATGCTTTTAGTTTTACATTTCTTACCACACTTTTAAATAATCGCACACAGAGTAGTGTTTTTTTACATGCAGTACCAGAGAAGAGTTAAAACGGTAATGGATTGTGAACATGGAATGAATCTGAAAACACAAGAAATGTAGTTTGATTCATTGGGACAAAAACGGAGAAATCTGCTCTGATCGTAGGCCTTCGAAGATGATATGCATAGGACAAACTGACTGAACTGTTTCAGATATGAATATGCTGGGTATCCAGTACTTTTAGTGTACTGTCACAACGCAGATCTAGGTCTTTTGTAATGAGATGCAGTAAATCAAGCTCACTAATGAGTGTGTCTGTACCGAGTTTTTTAAAAGAATATTCACGTTGTAAGGCTAATGTCCTCCCTTAATGTTAATTATTGGCATTACAAAAATTATAAGATTTGAGTACATCCTAGCAGGGCTGTAAAGTTCTAAAAATTTTTATGACCTACTGGCTGTGTCACAACATCAGCTTGTTGCTCATTTGTGCTAACACACATTAACACAACTTCTTCATAAAGGTTCCCGCCCCCCCCCCCCCCCCCCCCCACACAAGCAAAATTTTGACATATATATGCTTAAGCTTGATGGAGCTGTGTAGTCTTGCAAAAGCTTGTTACGGGCATATTATCTTCATGCAGTACAACAGCTCTTTGACTGCCAGAAACACTATGTTACATAGTACTGTGCTGACAGCCTTCACTATTCGCCATACTTAAGGCTAAAAATTCTGATTCTGTTGACGACAGGGACACTGTAGGCTGTTTCATAGATGCGCAAGAAACTCTGCAACCGAAAACTTTGAAAAGATAACCACTTGTGCACTTCTATGTCCTCTGTGACCAGCCCAGTCAGAGTGAACATAACCAATTATGGTATCAGTACAGTTTTTATCCTTAGCACACAACAAGCTCATTTTATTGTTCACGTAATTTAATGCAGCACAAATTTTAAAACATTCCATAAATACAGACAGCTTATGTTTGGTACCTGGTCACAATACTTATTACTACATGAATATCTGGTATGGAACCTAATGTGACATACATCAATGATCCTATTAACTTTCTACATCAGTTCTCAATGTCTTCATTTGTTTTTTGGATTTGCAGAAGAGCCAACACCGTGCACGCGTTTTAGCTCATGCAGGCTGGCATGAGGAGGGAAGAACTATACTGACGTGAGGTCTGGAACATGACAAGGAATGTGAATTCAGAAAGCGGACATAATTAGTTTGATACTTAACTTTAACCCATTAATGATGAAAGTCACTCTTGACGCAACATGATTCACAATATTATCTGTTCAGAATACATTCTTGAAGTAATTATAGTAACTGAATATGGCGCCTTTCTAGGTCGTAGCAAATGACGTAGCTGAAGGCTATGCTAAACTGTTGTCTCTGCAAATGAGAGCGTATGTAGACGGTGAACCATCACTAGCAAATTCGGCTGTACAACTGGGGCGAGTGCTAGGGAGTCTATCTAGACTAGACCTGCCGTGTGGCGGCAATCGGTCTGCAATCACATAGTGGCGGCATGCAGGTCCGACATATACTAATGGACCACGGCCGATTTAAATGCTACCACCTAGCAAGTGTGGTGGGTGACACCACATTCCTCCCCCGCAATTCAGCGGATGGTTGTGGTATAAGGCCTCCACCCACTGTGGGGAAGAGTCCATGTTGAGGTATGTGATGAGGTGGGGAGCCTAACAACAGGCGAGGCTGTGCCACCCGTACCCTGCCATTTGGACCGTGGGGAGCTAGAGAACGCCTACTCCAGGGTGCACACCAACATGCGGTGTATGCGCCTATAGAGAAACAGGAGGGGCCAAAGGGTTGACCTCCATCGGGACCGGGGCACCCGATGGGCGAAGATGACATGTGGTCCGGAGTGGGCAAGGATTCCATGTTGGAGGACAACTGGTCGTGGGGAGCGATTGGTGGTGTGTGACCCAGGGGGACGCCTGGTGGCTGCAGCAACGCATCTACTGTGGGCGTTCCTGGTGGGAGAACAGGCAGCGGTGGTGGCGCATCGCCATGGGGCAAAATGGGAGGCAGGGTCGGTAACACCTGGGGCTGAGGCGAGCCAGTAGATGGGTCCCCGGGGCGCTGACCGTATGGCACTGTTGCTGAAAGCAGACGGCAAGCGGCAGATCCCGTGCGATGACAGGCACAGCAGATTGAGATGCCGGGGCACCTCACCTGAGGCCCCCAAAACCAGATTCATAGCGTGTCCGAGGCAGCAGAGAATGCACCCTTCGAGCCAATGCCATGAACCCTGATAGTGGCGATAGTAGACAAATTCGCCTGGGGCAAAAGCAGGTGTCTGCCCCTGCACAGGAACCTGATGCGGCAGATGTAGCAAAGACATCAAGGTTCGATGATGGCGACCATGGAGCAACTCAGCCGGTGAGCGACCATCTCGGGGCTGAGAGCGATACGAGGACAAAAAGAGCAATAATGCATCCTTCCGAGAATGTGACTCTTTCAACGTAAATATCTGTGAATTGAAAGTCCTGACAAATAGTTCATGGCACCATTTGACTGCGGCAAAAACAGCGCAAACGTCAGATGTTGCATTCCATTGGCCTTGCAGAATGACTGAAATTCTGCGGACATGAATTGTGGGCCATTGTCGGAAACAATTATCTGTGAAAGACCTTCAATGCAATAGATAACAGATAACACCTGGGTGGTGGCAGATGATGTCTTGGAAGACATCCGTACAACAAAAGGAAAATTCCTGAATGAATCTGTCACAACCAACAATCGAGCATTCCAGAATGGACCAGCAAAAACAATGTGTAAGCGCTGCCAAGGGAAAGTGGCTTTTGGCCATGCAAAGAATTTCCATGGTGGTGCTGATTGTTGTTCGGCACACACCATGCAAGAAGAGCACATATTCATAATCGCAGCATCCATTGCGAACCAAGTGCAGCGCTGAAGAGCAAGTTGTTTCGTTCTCTCTATACCCCAATGTCCTTGGTGGAGAAGCTTTAAGACAGAGGACTGTAATGAACATGGAACCACGACCTTGGACTCATCATTATCAGAACGCAACAGCAAAACACCATGTCGAACAAAAAGTCTCTCCTTGTGAGCAAAAAGTTGGCGAACCAATGGGGCCCGATCCGTGACTTTGACAAGGGCCATTGCGTAGCAACAAAATGCAGAACGGTAGTAAGGACAGGGTCGGCAGTTGTGGCTGTAGCTACACGACGAAAATCAATCGGAAATGATTCGACCACGTCATCAGTTTCTGAATCAATGAACATGCAAGTTCAGAGGAATCGAATGCCCTATCCTAAGCATCAGGCAAACGGGACAATGCATAGGCGTTTCTGTGCTTAGCAGTGGACAGATACAAGATATCGTAGCAATACTGCAAGAGGAAAATAGACCAGCGAATGAATTTCTGTGCTGTAGGTGGAGGTACAGGCTTGTTCGGATGAAAAAGCGATCTCAAAGATTTGTGGTCTGTAATTATGGTAAAGTGACGACCATACAAGAAGTCATGAAACTTTGTAACACCAAATACGAGAGCCAATGCTTCTTTCTCGATCTGTGAATAATTACTTTGTGCAAACGAGAGCAATTTGGGCGCAAAGGCAATAGGGCGATCATGCAAGCCATCTTTGTGCGCAAGCGTTGCACCGATCCCCAAATCCGTTGCATCCACCATCGACAAAAGGGGCTTCTGGGGATCGAATGGCGTACGGCAAGTATTGGAAAGCAACGCCGAGCCGGCGAAAGGCACATTCGCATTCTGTCGTCCAGATGAATGGAACACCTTTACAGCATAAGCGATGAAGCGGAGCTGAAATGGAAGAGACATGCGGCACATATCTGTGATAATAGTTGATTTTTCCCAGCACACATTGTAGCCGCTTCAAATTCTGTGGCGAAGGCAAGTCTTGTATGGCACGGAGGTGCATGGGAGTGGGATGTATGCCTTGGGCATTGAGTACATGGCCCAGGTTAGGCAAGTCACGAGCAAAAAACACACATTTGTCCTTCTGTAAGTGAAGACCATTATGTTGCAAGACCTGAAATAATGTTCTGGGATTGGCTAAATGATCTTCTTCCGTCTTTCCGGAGATCACAATATCGTCCTGACAGTTTGCTGCAGTAGGGATGCACAAACAGTTTGAAGATATTGCTGAAACAATGCAGGGGCGGATGCACACCCAAATGGCAGTCATTTGAATTGATACAAGCCAAGATGCATGTTAACCACCAAAACGCGCTGAGATTCTTCATCCACCGGTATTTGCAAGTACACACGTGCTAGGTCCAACTACGAAAACTATGTGCCTGGGCACAGTTTGTCGAACAGATCTACCAGGTGAGGTAAAGGAAAAGTTACAATCAATAGTTGTGGATTCACTGTTGCCTTGTAGTCCACACAAAGTCTAAATTTTCCGGATGTATTTGGCAAAATTGCTAAGAGTGATGCCCAGAGAGAAGCCTGCACATGTTCAATTATGCCTTGTGATTCCAAATCATGTAATGTTTTTGCAACCTCATCACGCAATGAGTGGGGAACATTGCGCACTTTGAAATATTTCGGTTGCGCGTTTACTTTCAGTTCCAAATGTGCTTTATAATTCTTAGCGCAACCGAGGTCCGGTGCAAAAATGTCTGCAAATTCTTCACATAGACGAGAAACACTGTCTGAAGGCATAGTCTGGTTCACTGATAGGATCTTATTTACTATAGACAAACAACTGAAATAAATCGAAACCAAACAAGTTCACTGCAGAAGAAGTACGAAGGACGTAAAATGACAAAAGTTGTGTTTGTCCTTTGTATGTCGCAAGAAGGCTGCAATGTCCTAACACAGGGATCTCTTGACCTGAATAGCTAGTTAACGTAACAGTTGCGGCACACAACGGAGGTGTGCCCAGCTGTTTGTAAGTGTCATGATTGAGCAAAGGAACTGCAGCTCCGGTATCGAGCTGGAATGGTATCACTTTGCCGTTAATGTCCAAGTTGACAAAAAGTTTATTTTCCTGCTGACGAAAAAAGCGACTGTCTCACGCAATGTGAACGGAAACTGGTACAAAATCACTTGCGACTTGACGGGAGTTCCGGCGATGTCGATGCACACTATTTGTGGGATGAACACAGCCACTGTTAGAGAGAGTGAAACTGGGCGGAGTGGAATGAACGACATGAAGTTCCATGGGCGAAGTTTCGTGAGCCTGAGTATCCCTGGTTCAGTTCCGGCTCCGGCGCAAAGCAAAGGGCCTGGTATGGTTTTGAGTTTCCGATCTGAGCTTTTTCTGGCAAACACTCTGAACATGTCCTTTTTTATTACAGTAAAAGCAAATAGCTTGGTGTGACAGGCAATTCTCATTCGAATGTTTAGTGGCGCACCGCGGGCATGATTTGAGCACTGCATTTGCTTGCCGGCACAGCACACATGGCTGAGAGCCTGGCAGCAGCGGCATGGCCAGGCACGAGGGATGTTTACTACTCCGTGCAGCTCGCCCGGCAGGCCGGTTAACCTAAAACAAGGCTGGCGAAATTTCAAATGATTCCTAAGCAAAGTCAAGTGTGTCCTGCCTATCCAATATGCCCATCACTTGTTGAAGGCAGAGATTGTCTAGTTTCAAAATCTGTTCCCTTAAATGAACATCAGAAACGTTCTGTGCAACTGAATCACGTACCATAGTATCTGAATATGGGAGTCCACATTGACACTCAAAAGCACAATCCCTAGTAAGGCCTTGCAAGGTTGGAACCCACTCCCACTTACTCTGACTTGCCATACATTTTGTACAAAAGAAGGTATACCGTTTCGCAACTACATTGACTGATTGTTTGAAATATGCATCTAATGCAGACAAAATTTCTTCGTAGGACACGTCGGGGAAATAATTTGACTATCACACAGTAGGTTTGCACACCGCCAGACAACTAAAGAAAAGGCTGCTGCTCGTTACTTTGAATTCTGTAGGTGGCGAGATGGAATCCAAAATGGCATGACCACTCCGTTCAGCTTTCCAGTGCAGCATCATAAGGTCTGAAGGTCGGTGCAACTGCGTGTTGTGGCTTCATTAGCGGTGGAGCGGCGGCTGCCGCATCGTTTTGAATTGCACGTTGATTCTGGACGAGCTGTCCAAGGGCATCCAGTAATGCCTGCGTCTGCTGATTCTGTAAGCGATAAAATTCGGACAGTACATCTGGAGATAGTGGTGAAGCCATTACACATTTAAATCAGGGCAGTCTCAATGACATATGGCAGTATAGGTAAAACACCATTTTTACTCCTCGTCGCCAATTTTGGGTTAGCAGAAGAGCCAACACCATGTTACAAGTGGAGGCCGAAATGCACGCATTTTAACTCATGCAGGCTGGCGTGAGGAGGGAAGAACTATACTGACGTGAGGTCTGGAACATGACAAGGAATGAGAATTCAGAAAGTGGACGTAATTAGTTTGATACTTAATGATGAACGTCGGTCTTGACGGTACATAAGTCACAATATTATCTGTTCAGAAGACATAGTAACTGACTATGGCACCTTGCTAGGTCATAGCAAATGACGTAGCTGAAGGCTACGCTAAACTGTCATCTCTGCCAACGAGAGCGTATGTAGATGGTGAACCATCGCTAGCAAAGTTGGCTCTACAACTGGGGCGAGTGCTAGGAAGTCTCTCTAGACTAGACCTGCCATGTGGCGGTGCTCGGTCTGCTATCACATAGTGGTGACACGCGGGTCCGATGTATACTAACGGACCGCAGCTGATTTAAAAGCTACCACCTAGCAAGTGTGGTGTCTGGAGATGACGCCACAATTTTCATATTATTCTCTTGTCAACATACATCACGACATGAGAATTGAAACAGAATTACATTAATATATATCAAAAGCTTTTAATACTTTTTCAAGAGTGGAACCTTCACAATTAGTAGCAGTACCCATCACTAAATTTTGAAAAATTTTCATTTCCAGATAGTTCCTAATCAGACCTTAATCCTTAATTCTGAAGTTTTCACTTAGTAACTTCTGTAAGTCATCCATTATACTTTGGGAAATTGAAGCTAACAGCAGATCATCAATGTAAACAAGTACATTTTATTACCCTTTTCCGACTTAAATACAAGCAATCCTCATAATCACTGCTCACAGATCCTAAATCAGCTATTACTTTGTCAAATTTAACATTCATAATTTGAGGGAGTGCTTTAAACCATACAGAGTGTTTCTAAGCTTACAAACTTTACCATCCATTTTATTGCAACATACAGTAGGTAATTTAAGGCACGAAGAGCAATACATTCAGCAGATACCTGGTAGAGTTATTCTCATTTGTTGTGTTTCTACAAAAAGGGTTCACAGAAGTCCCACAAAACAACATGAAAAAAAATTTGATGTCAATTGACTTACAGAACGTAAGGAAATTTGTCAACTAGTCTTACCTTTAAATAATGTTAGTCACATATATATAAGTAACTCTGAAATAAATTTGTGAGCTCTACAGTTACTATATACTACATATACCACATCAGACCTACCACAGGAATGAAACAGTAAAGGTGAATACCAGTCTTGGAATATATTCTGAGTACAAACATTATGAGGTACAATGACCTTCTCTGTGCCAACTAACACCATTTTCGAAACCATCAGTTGTGCAAAATCTGACTTGTGCTTAACTCACATTGCATCTTGAAAGCCATGGATCGAAGAAGCTAAGCCTAAATGACAACAGGTTTTTCACCCAGGAAAAGCTAAATTGAAATGGACGTAAGTGTTGCCACATCATAACAAATTTATGTACAATCTTCAATTAAAGTAGCAGGAACTTGAGTTGATTTACGTGTAGTCCTGAGGTAACTGGAGTAGTTGAGATACATTTATCCTGTAAAATCCGGTTTCTTCTTAACTGCCAGCCTCCAGATTCTTCTTAACTGTCAGCCAGCCACATTTTGCTGAGTTCTATAGCCTTCTACAGGTTATTCTCTCTAAATTTTACAACAGAGACCATGTTACAGGTATTGTTATTTCAACGATAATGTATGTGAAAATGGGAGAGGGAAGAATAAGATGTTATGTCTAAATCCATCATCAAACCATTACTTGAATATTGTTTCTTGTTGTGGGAACTTTTCCTAAGTTAATTAACTGTAGAGACAGAAAAATTCAGAGAAGAGTTGCTGTGCTTGTCCCATGTTTGCTTGGGCAGCATTTGAGTGTCACAGGAATGCTCAAGAAACTGCAGAGGGAGACTTCACAAGAAAGACATCTAAGCAAAAGAAGCCTTACTCTTAAAATTCCGTTACTACATGTTCCAAAATGAAAACAGAGATGTGTTATTCAAACATAAATACAACATAATAAGACTGGCCTCAAAATTAAAATAACTCAGGCTCATACAGTGTTGTAATGGCACTCTTTGTATATTACAGTAATATTACTTTTCTGGTCATTCAGATAAAAGGAATGATAAGAGAATATTGCTTACCACACGGAATGTGAGTTATAATGTTAACTTTCCACCAGAATTACACAGAAAAGCAATATAACAATATACAACATTTTCATAAGTAAACATTTAATCATTGACATAAATGTTATCCAACAGTGAATGATCTCTCTGACCATGATGCACAACTAGCCATACTAAATTGTATCATACAAAACATACGAATAAATGACCAAACAACAGTAACTTTCAATGCAGTCTTACAAAAGATTGATTAGAAAGATGTATATAATGTGGAAGACATCAATTCCAGCAAGTTGAATATATTTATATACTGGATTCGATCAAGCTCTAACAGCTGCTTTCCCAATGAAATGACAGAGTATGGTTCAAATAAGCCCTGGATTATAAAAGGAATCAAAATATGAGCAAGTGAAAGGAAAATGTTTGAAATGATGAAGTAGGACTGACTTTTTATTGCAAGAAACACTGTACTGTACTCAAGAAAGTGATCAAAAATCTCTGTATACTGTGTTGAGTGGTACTTAGGTAAATAAATTAGTGAAATCAAAGTGAACTAGAAATTAGAATATAAATGAAAAACTTGGTTTAGTTTAGAGAGTTACATACTGGCATTCAGCGGGCAGAACAGAAGAGACAATGACCATGAAGGCAGCAGTTCCACATAAGCGGGCGCTGTCGATTTAGCCGTCAGGGCATCGCCCGACCGGCTCACGTGTTTCTCAGTTGTCGCATGTGAGCAAAGGCCCTCGCCTACATTCCAAGAGCCAATGACCAACGTTAAGAAGATTCTTCGAGAAGCTTTCCAACGTGACGGAAGAGGCAATGACCGGCTCACGTGTTTCTTAGTCGTCACATGCGATCAGAGGCCCCCGCCTACATTCCAAGAGCCAATGACCGAGGTCAAGAAGATTCTTCGAGAAGCTTTTCAACATGACAGAAGAGGCAATGGCCATGAAGTCATTCACCTCCAGTAAACTGAAGTGTATAAATACGCAAGACGCGGTGGGCCCGTCAGATGAAGACAGATGAAGACAGATGAAGACAGACGGAGACGAAGACGAGAGACGAAGGAAGAAAAGAAGAGTAGCAGTAGTTTTCAGTCAGTTTCGGTGCTGAAGACCGTCATGCAAGAAGAGACTGCATCATGCACAGACGCACCAAGTCCGCCGCTGTAATGGAATAGCAAGCAGCAGCCGCGGCGCCAGAAGACAGAAGTTAAAAGATATTTGAAGTCTGGTTTTTACGTACCCGGGTGACTCGTGAGGACGGGAAGGAGACGGCCTCACATCAGTAGTCACCTGTGAGCTGGGATGAAGAGCTGACAGCCGAAGACTGGCAAGCGGGAGTCCGTGGTTCGAGTTGGGACACTGGCCTTCCCCGGCCGCGCCGCTCCGCTGGTCGACGCACAACACACGTGGCCGATTAGAGAAGAGAAACACTGGGACGACACATCCAAGGTATCACCATCCGATGCACGACGTAGCTCGCAATAATTAAACGGGCCACCTCGCGCTGCGCGTCTCCGGTCAGCTGTGCGAGATGGCGACACGAGATACACACCGCTACGCGTAATCAGACGCCGCCGCCGCCGCAGCAGACGGCTACGCAAACTACACGGCTGCCGCTCTCCGAACCAGAACGTCCCAGTAAGATACAGTTGTACGAAACTTTCAATAAAAGTTATCTATGTAAAAATGATGTTTCATTCGACCTCATACCCGAGCCAAGGGAGAACCCACCCTGCCCACATGTTGTTAAGAGAGAAAAGTTAATTTATTTAATATTTTCACCCTGACAGAATGCTTTAGAATGCTCATCCTGACAATTAACAGCATCAAAAGAGAAAACACAGTTACATTGAGTGACAGAAGTGTCACATTTAGTAACACAACTGTTACATTTGATGTCAGAAGCCGTCATAGTTGTTACATTTGGTGTCAGAGAAAAAACCCTTGGCTCAATATGAGGTGTGAATGACAGTCACTAAAGGTCCACAGTTAGTATTGTTTAATGTGTGAAAGAATAGAGGTTTGCATAGCAGTCGTAATATTTTCTTTATTTAGAAGTGTATTTTCTCTCATGATTTTAAGAGTTTGTCGGAAATATTTAAACATCTTTTAAATTCAGTATAGGAAGATTGTGTAACTAACAGTTTGTAAAATGATGACACGAAATCGTACAAAGTCAGAGTCAGCACCACAAGCGGTTTCTACTGATGAAGCTATTCAGATCTTAGTTAATCAGATAGAACAGCTTAAAAGTGATAATAATGCATTATTTAAACAGTTGAGTGAGGTTAGGCAAACCAGTTTAATCCCTCCCACCCTAGATTCCTCAGCAGCAGCCTTAGTAACTCCTTTTTCAGGTAAAACTGGCGAGGACATAACAGCCTTTTTTGATGATTTAGTAGCAGCTGCAAAGTTAGGATCATGGTCAGATGAACAGCTCTTACAAATGACAAAGTTAAGATTGACAGGAGAGGCTAAAGCACACATCTTATACCATGAAGAATTACGGAATGCTCCAACATTTGAGGAATTGAAGAAAGGATTGCTTAAACGTTTTCAAAAACAGAACAGCTGTAGATTTTATAGGCAAAAATTAAACACTATCACTCAGAGGCAAAACGAGTCGTTAGAAAGCTTTGTAGATAGGATCAGAAAAGTTAATATTAACACCTATCAGTTGACAACTAGTGATGAAGCAAATAAAGTTATTTTACAAGAGGCAGAAGATAGAGCTCTGGATACATTTTTACGTGGGTTACCTCCTGAAACGTCCCGTCGTGTCAGGGCAGAGTTTCCTAAAAATTTAGCAGAAGCTGTATCTGTGGCGACAGCTTTTGAAGAAATTGACATTACCACCAGATACAAGGAGAAGCGAAATATATTTTCAGCAGGAGTACGATGTTTTAGGTGCGATCGACAGGGACATATAGCAAAAAATTGCAGACAACCTCAATGTACTAATTGTCAAAGAATAGGTCAAACATTCAAGGAATGCAGGTCTAAGAAAGTTTTTGGAAATAGAAATCAGTTAAACTCAAACGGGAATGTCGGAACCACCGCCAATAAAATTTCATGCCATTAAGGTGAATGTGAAGGCGGAATGCTGGTTATCTGCTACCATACAGGATAAAGAGGCAAGGATACTGGTGGATACAGGCGCAAACGTATCAATAGTAAGTAATGAATGTATTGGAGAAAAGAAATATGACCCTCCAAGGTATAGATTGAGTGGAGTAGGAGGAGGTACAGTGAAGTCATTAGGATGTACATCACTGATTTTCTATATTCACGGTGTACAATTTCAAGAAGATGTAGAAGTGGTAACAAAGGTAACAGACGGGTACGACGCGATCCTAGGGTTGGATTTCCTGAATAAACATCACGCTAAAATCGACCTCAGACAGCAAACTGTAGAACTTAGCGGAATAGTGTTTCAGCTAGGTGACACCGCTGCAAAGGGCCCTCTGTCGCAAGATTTCCCTAACAGGAAGGCGAAATCAACTATACTGCGTGCAACGTCCTTGAAGGTTGATTCGCGGGATCAGATACCATCTGGCTCAGGAAAACTTCTCTGGATGACCGTTGACCACGAAGTACCTACAGATACAGTGTGTCTAATAGAGCCATTAGAGGAAAATGAGGAATTAGATGTATCACATTGTTTTGTACGTAGGAGTGTTGTATGGGCTCAAGACGTTTAGGGAGAAAGAAAAGTACCAGTTCATATTGACAATTTTGGAGTGGAGGACAAAGAGTTGCACAAGGGAATATTAGTAGCTACAGTCAGTACTTTTGAAGAGGAAGATTTCATTTGGTCAGATATTAATGATGGTCAGAAACCAGACGCCTATAAAACCACATTGCGCCAGAAGATTGAGCATTTGAAAGGAAAGGATAGAGACACGATAGAGGCAGTTTTAGTTGAGTTCCAAGATTTATTTAATGCAGAAGGTCCATTGCCAGCAACAGACATCACACAGCATAGGATCCCAACAGGAAATAGCCCCCCAGTTTATAGGAAGCCTTATAGAGTTGCGCATCACTTACAGCCAGTACTGGATGAATTTATAGAACAGCATCTAAAAGATGGAATTATAGAATATTCTGATTCGCCTTATAATTCAAATATCGTAATTATTCCAAAGAAGTCTCCCGACGGTACGAAACGATATAGATTTTGTTGTGACTACAGACACCTTAACAAACAAACTATCTCAGATGTTTATCCTCTTCCAAACATTACAGATATCATTGACAGTTTGGGTAATAGTAAATACTTTTCAACAATCGATCTACGTAGTGGATATCATCAATTGGAAGTTGCTCCTGAAGATAGGCATAAAACAGCATTTTCTACCCCTGGAGGCCACTGGCAATTTAAAAGAATGCCTTTCGGTTTGAAAAATGCACCAGCAACTTTTCAAAGACTACTCGATGGAGTATTGCGAGGACTCAAAACTCAGCAATGTTGTGTATACCTAGACGATATTATTGTATTCTCCAGAGACATTAATGAACATGCTGTGCATCTGCGTAATGTTTTTCAGAGACTTAGAAAAGCTAAATTAACATTAAATATGGAAAAATGTACTTTTGCATTGACAGAGGTTACATACCTAGGGCACGTCATTAGTGAAAAAGGAATTAAAACAAATCCTCGATTAATTTCAGCAGTTAAGGACTTCCCAACACCACAACGCTTTAATGAGGTACAAAGTTTCATTGGTCTCGCATCGTATTACCGAAAATATGTTCAAAATTTTGCTGAAATTGCCCGACCCTTAACCCAATTATTGAAAAAGGGTGCAAAATTTCATTGGTCTGAAGATTGTGAATCTGCATTTCAAACCCTTAAAGATAAGTTAACACACAGTCTTGTATTAGCCTACCCAGATTATAATAAAGAATTTATTTTATCCTGTGACGCAAGTGGTCATTCAGTAGGAGTTGTTTTGAGTCAGAATATTAATGGCGCGGAACACCCCATAGCCTACGCTTCAAGACAACTAACAATGGCAGAAAGAAATTATTCCACAACGGAAAAAGAATTGTTAAGTGTTATTTATGGTATCAAATACTTTAAATGCTACTTGTATGGTAGGAAATTCAAGGTCATTACAGACCACGCAGCTTTAAAATGGTTGCTTGGATTAAAGGATCCATCTAGTCGTCTTACCCGTTGGGCCCTATGTCTTTCCGAAATGGATTTCGAAGTTATCCATAAACCAGGCAAAAAACACACGAATGCAGATTGCCTAAGTCGGAAAATAGCACTTTTGGAAGCAACAGGCCGAGATACTGAGGACTGGAGAAAGGCACAAGATGAGGATACCGAATGTAAAAAATACGCAACTCAAAAACAATTTTGCTTTGAAGATGGTGTATTATGCCGTAAAACAAGACTTGGACCACGAATTGTTGTTCCCCAACACCTTAGACAAGAAATAATGGCAGAGGCCCACGATCATATCCTTGCAGGACACGGTGGACAGCGGACAACCGAAAGACGAGTAGCAGAACGATTTTGGTGGCAAACCAGAAAGCAGGATGTTGCGCAGTACGTTCGTAATTGCATTGCGTGCGGACAACGAGCTGAACTTTCTCGTTCAAAAATACCCTTACAGAGGCTCCCCGAGGCTTCATGTCCATTTCAAATCTGCGGAGTCGATCTCTACGGGCCATTTCATAAAACACCTGCTGGTAATAAGTATGTTCTTACAATTATAGATCACTTTTCACGCTATCTAGCTATGGTGAGTCTCCCAGATCAGCAAGCAAATACAGTTGCCCAAGCTTTAGTTAACAACTGGATACTTAAATTTGGAGTACCTGAAGCTATTATCACAGATCAGGGATCTAATTTTATGTCTGAATTAATGAAACAGCTATGCCACTTATTAAAAATACGCAAATTATGCACAACTCCGTTACACCCTCAGTGCAACGGGCGCACAGAAAGAGTTCATCGGACAATTGGCAAGATGCTTAGTTATTATATTAACGAACAACATTCTAATTGGGATACGTATTTACCAATAATCGTGTCGGTATACAACGCCAAAACTCATGAAGCAACTGGCATGTCACCTTATGAAGTGGTCTATGGGAAAAAAATGCCGTCCCCTTTTGATGTAATCAGGCAGAAAAACGGAAAAGTCGGAGAAACAGTAAGAGATTTCAGTCGAATGATGAAGGATGTATGGAAAAAGGTTCAAAAATCTAATACAAAGGCTTTGGAACGACAGGAAAGATTAGGTAATACCCAAGCTAAATATCCAAATTACAAAATCGGTCAGTGGGTTATGCTTTCAACTCCCTACATAGCGAAAGGAAAAACGAAGAAATTTGTAACAAATTACAGATGTCCTTATCAAATAATTGAGATCACGTCACCAGTCAACGTTAAATTGCAACTGCCCACCCGAACTACCATTGTCCATGCAAGTCGTTTAAAACCTTTTAAGGGCGCTCCAGATGTAATTCCTTCAACAATAGTGTCTGCTTTTCCGAAGGGTGGAGGAAGTTCCCGTAAAGGAAAAAGAGTGGCCACGCCAGCACAACATACAGACATGGCACCATACAATCTTCGTTCAAGGGTGCGAATGTCCTAGTTGAATCTTAGTAGACTGTAGTATACATATGTAAATAATTAATAAATGATAATGGTTTATTTTTTAAGAAAAAAAAAGTTGAACGTAGAAACATGTAGATCTTGTAGTTAACAATGTATTCCTTCTGTTCTTTGTTTTTGTTTTTACTAGGTTTGTAGGTTCATAACCATGTGGTTTGCTTTTTTCAGAAAACGCCATGCAAGCATTTCCTACACAAAACCTGTCCTACCTCAATTACACCCTTGACAGTTCCCTTCTGAAGTCATAAACTCACAGCAAGGCAAAATTGATGCCAATGTTATGATGCAACATGTATTAAAATTAAAAGGTGAGCGCAAAACTAAAATTATAATGCTAGGAACGGGTATATCTGGAACCTTTGTGTTGGTGTTTCTGCTTTGTACAGTTTTCTTTTATTTAAGACGAAAAAATAAGCTAAATAATAATATACCACTTCATCAAATCCCTGTTAACTGGATACCACACTCTTAACTGGTGTACTTCAGTAGTTACTTTTGAGCATAGTGTATTAATTTTGTTTATTGTACTTCATTCTTTATTAAACAGTCTCTTGTTAACATAAACAATACTGTAGAATAGATATTCTTGCATTATTATAGCGTAGATTAAACAGCTGTTGCTCTGTAATTTTCTAAGTGCAAAATCTATTTTTTGTTTATTCATTGTCATCAAGATATGTTACACTTATTACAAACATTTATGTAAGAACTATGTGATTCATGACCGTACAGTGCTTTTGTAAAGTGATAAAGTATTTTCCACGTACTTAATGTGAAGTGTGTGTAATCTTCTAAGTCGAGAGTTTTCAGTGCTTGTGCTTTTTCCGTGTGAAGAGTGGAGGAATGTTGAGTGGTAAATTCGAGGGCGAATTTCTCCGAAGGGTGGAGGAATGTTGAGTGGTACTTAGGTAAATAAATTAGTGAAATCAAAGTGAACTAGAAATTAGAATATAAATGAAAAACTTGGTTTAGTTTAGAGAGTTACATACTGGCATTCAGCGGGCAGAACAGAAGAGACAATGACCATGAAGTCAGCAGTTCCACATAAGCGGGCGCTGTCGATTCAGCCGTCAGGGCATCGCCTGACCGGCTCATGTGTTTCTCAGTTGTCGCGTGTGAGCAAAGGCCCTCGCCTACATTCCAAGAGCCAATGACCGACGTTAAGAAGATTCTTCGAGAAGCTTTCCAACGTGACGGAAGAGGCAATGACCGGCTCACGTGTTTCTCAGTCGTCACATGCGATCAGAGGCCCCTGCCTACATTCCAAGAGCCAATGTCCGAGGTCAAGAAGATTCTTCGAGAAGCTTTTCAACGTGACAGAAGAGGCAATGGCCGTGAAGTCGTTCACCTCCAGTAAACTGAAGTGTATAAATACGCGAGACGCGGTGGGCCCAACAGATGAAGACAGATGAAGACAGATGAAGACAGACGGAGACGAAGACGAGAGACGAAGGAAGAAAAGAAGAGTAGCAGTAGTTTTCAGTCAGTTTCGGTGCTGAAGACCGTCATGCAAGAAGAGACTGCATCATGCACAGACGCACCAAGTCTGCCGCTGTAATGGAATAGCAAGCAGCAGCCGCGGCGCCAGAAGACAGAAGTTAAAATATATTTGAATTCTGGTTTTTACGTACCCGGGTGACTCGTGAGGACGGGAAGGAGACGGCCTCACATCAGTAGTCACCTGTGAGCTGGGATGAAGAGCTGACAGCCGAAGACTGGCAAGCGGGAGTCCGTGGTTCGAGTCGGGACACTGGCCTTCCCCCGCCGCGCCGCTCCGCTGGTCGACGCACAACACACGCGGCCCCTTAGAGAAGAGAAACACTGGGACGACACATCCAAGGTATCACCATCTGATGCACGACGTCACTCGCAATAATTAAATGGGCCACCTCGCGCTGCGCGTCTCCGGTCAGCTGGGCGAGACGGCGACACGAGACACACACCGCTACGCGTAATCAGACGCCGCTGCCGCCGCCGCAGCAGACGGCTACACAAACGACATGGCTGCCGCTCTCCGAACCAGAACATCCCAGTAAGATACAGTTGTACGAAACTTTCAATAAAAGTTATCTATGTAAAAATGATGTTTCATTCGACCTCATACCCGAGCCAAGGGATAACCCACCCTGCCCACATGTTGTTAAGAGAGAAAAGTTAATTTATTTAATATTTTCACCCTGACAGAATGCTTTAGAATGCTCATCCTGACAATTAACAGCATCAAAAGAGAAAACACAGTTACATTGAGTGACAGAAGTGTAACATTTAGTAACACAACTGTTACATTTGATGTCAGAAGCCGTAACAGTTGTTACAACTGACTGAAATGAACACCTGAGATAATAAAATTAAATCTATATGAGCAATAGCTAAAGGAGAAATGAGTTAAGCAGTGTGATGACTTCAGTAACAAAGAAAGTAGTCCATTAATACAAGATAGCCAGAGAGGCAATGTTCTTAACAATCACTCCCTTGAAGTAATGAGGGTTGATCGAGATGTAAGGTTCCCTTCAATTTTACAAACAGACAACATTGATTATTTTCATAGAAATTTACACTGTTAGAAAGAAGAAACTTTTTAGCTCTATTTTTACACATAATTGTAACTTTTTCTATGCATTTTTGTAGATGGTGCTCCAATTTCTGATTCCCCATACCATAGAACTCCACCACCAACCCGCTGAGGCACTTCACCTCTTCTTTCGCTTCACTGTCATTCCAGAAGCGGTGGCCATCCTCATGTTCCTTTAACTTGGGGAGTAAGTGTTAATTACAAAGCATCACTCTAAGATGGGTGGGGCATGACAGTCCAACAAAAGTTTCTCTAAAGTTCCTGGATTTGGTGGGAGACATGAGGTCGAGCATTATCGTGAAGCAGCATTACACCATCTGCCAGTTGTCCTCTCTGGTGGTTCTGCATAGCTTGCCTGAGTTTTCCTACTGTTTCAACATAACTGTATGAGTGAATGTTGGCCCAGGTTCCTTGAAGTCCATCACCAGTATCCCCTTACAATCGCAAAAGGCAGTCATCATAAGTTTGCCGGCAGAAGGAGTTTGTTTAAACTTATTTGCGACTGTTGACCCTGAGTGATGCCACTGTTTGGAATTTCTTTCACTTCGGGACTGAAATAAGCACCCACATGGGGTATTCCATGACTATGGGGTCCAACAACTCGTCCTTATCTTCTTGACACTGTAGAAGAAACTGGCCAGCACAGCAAAGTCATGTATCCTTGATTTCTGCCGTCAGAATACACGGTACCCATTAAGGGCAACAATTGTGATACCCCAATTTTTCCCTCAAAGAGCTTTCAACTGTACCGTAAGAACTCCCGGGAATCCCAGCAAAATGTTCACGGATGGTGAACCTCCTGTTTTGAAGCATTTTGCGTTGGACCATTTTGATAACTGCCTTGGAAGCTGAAGATTCTCCACTTTGTTCTACATTGTGGACCTCCTTCTGACTGGCACTAAACTCCGTGCACTATTTTCAAATGCATTGAACGGACATACACTTGTCACCATACACATGCATCAGCTGACAATGAATATCCATGCATGGAGTCCCTTACATGTGCCACAGCAAATTATGAATGAATATTGCACTTCCTTTGCTGATGGCTGCTTAGCCAATACAGCTGCACACAGCAGTGTTGACAGTTTTTCCTAGAACCTTCCAATGCAGTTGGAGATCTTTGGGAACGTTACTTCGGGATCAACCCTCATAGTTCATAAGATCTGCATGGAAAGTTCAATACTGCGATTCCATCTCCAAATTTCTTCTTGCTTCCCTCTACCCCTTGCTCAATATACAAACTGAACATCATACAGGATAGGATACAATGCTGTCACCCCACCCCCTCCCCCCTCTCAACCACTGCTGCTCTTTCATGTCCAATGACTCTTAGCTACAGTCAGGTTTCTGTACAACTTATAAATAACTTTTCACTTTCTGTATGTTATCCCCATTACATTCAAAATACCAAAGAGTGTATTGAAGTCAACATTGTCAAAAGCTTTCTCAAACTCCACAAATGCTATAAATGTATGTTTTCCTTTCTCTAACCTGTCTTTTTAGACAATTTATTACTTATTAAACTTTTTTTTTTTTTTTTTTTTTTTTTTTTTTTTTGTCATCAGTCTACTGACTGGTTTGATGCGGCCCGCCACAAATTCCTTTCCTGTGCGAACCTCTTCATCTCATCAGAGTAGCAGTTGCAACCTACATCCTCAATTATTTGCTTGACGTATTCCAATCTCTGTCTTCCTCTACAGTTTTTGCCCTCTACAGCTCCCTCTAGTACCATGGAAGTCATTCCCTCATGTCTTAGCAGGTGTCCTATCATCCTGTCCCTTCTCCTTATCAGTGTTTTCCACATATTCCTTTCCTCTCCAATTCTGCGTAGAACCTCCTCATTCCTTACCTTATCAGTCCACCTAATTTTCAACATTCGTCTATAGCACCACCTCTCAAATGTTTCGATTCTCTTCTGTTCCGGTTTTCCCACAGTCCATGTTTCACTACCATACAATGCTGTACTCCAGACGTACATCCTCAGAAATTTCTTCCTCAAATTAAGGCCGGTATTTGATATTAGTAGACCTCTCTTGGCCAGAAATGGCTTTTTTGCCATAGCAAGTCTGCTTTTGATGTCCTCCTTGCTCCGTCCGTCATTGGTTATTTTACTGCCTAGGTAGCAGAATTCCTTAACTTCATTGACTTTGTGACCATCAATCCTGATGTTAAGTTTCTCGCTGTTCTCATTTCTACTACCTCTCATTACCTTCGTCTTTCTACGATTTACTCTCAAACCATATTATGTACTCATTAGACTGTTCATTCTGTTCAGCAGATCATTTAATTCTTCTTCACTTTCACTCAGGATAGCAATGTCATCAGTGAATCGTATCATTGATATCCTTTCACCTTCTTTTTCAATTCCACTCCTGAACCTTTCTTTTATTTCCATCATTGCTTCCTCGATGTACAGATTGTAGAGTAGGGGCGAAAGGCTACAGCCTTGTCTTACACCCTTCTTAATACGAGCACTTCGTTCTTGATTGTCCACTCTTATTATTCCCTCTTGGTTGTTGTACATATTGTATAGGACCCGTCTCTCCCTGTAGCTTACCCCTACTTTTTTCAGAATCTTGAACAGCTTGCACCACTTTATATTGTCAAACGCTTTTTCCAGGTCGACAAATCCAATGAAAGTGTCTTGATTTTTCTTTAGCCTTGCTTCCATTATTAGCCATAACGTCAGAATTGCCTCTCTCGTCCCTTTACTTTTCCTAAAGCCAAACTGATCATCACCTAGCGCATTCTTGATTTTCTTTTCCATTCTTCTGTATATTATTCTTGTAAGCAGCTTCAATGCATGAGCTGTTAAGCTGATTGTGTGATAATTCTCGCACTTGTCAGCTCTTGCCATCTTCGGAATTGTGTGGATGATGCTTTTCCGAAAGTCAGATGGTATATCACCAGACTCATATAATCTACACACCAAAGTGAATAGTCGTTTTGTTGCCATTTCCCCAATGATTTTAGAAATTCTGATGGAATGTTATCTATCCCTTCTGCCTAATTTGACCGTAAGTCCTCCAAAGCTCTTTTAAATTCCGGTTCTAATACTGGCTCCCCTACCACTTCTAAATTGACTCCTGTTTCTTCTTCTATCACATCAGACAAATCTTCACCCTCATAGAGGCTTTCAATGTATTCTTTACACCAATTTGCTCTCTCCTCTGCATTTAACAGTGGAATTCCCGTTGCACTCTTAATGTTACCACCGTTGCTTTTTTTAATGTCACCAAAGGTTGTTTTGACTTTCCTGTATGCTGAGTCTGTCCTTCTGACAATCATATCTTTTTCGATGTCTTCACATTTTTCTTGCAGCCATTTCATCTTAGCTTCCCTGCACTTCCTATTTATTTCATTCCTCAGCGACTTGTATTTCTGTATTCCTGATTTTCCAGGAACATGTTTGTACTTCCTCCTTTCATCAATCAACTGAAGTATTTCTTCTGTTACCTGTGGTTTCTTCACAGCTACCTTCTTTGTACCTATGTTTTCCTTCCCAACTTCTGTGATGGCCCTTTTTAGAGATGTCCATTCCTCTTCAACTGTACTGCCTACTGCGCTATTCCTTATTGCTGTATCAATAGCGTTAGAGAACTTCAAACGTATCTCATCATTTCTTAGTACTTCCGGATCCCACTTCTTTGCGTATTGATTCTTCCTGACTAATGTCTTGAACTTCAGCCTACTCTTCATCACTACTATATTGTGATCTGAGTCTATATCTGCTCCTGGGTACGCCTTACAATCCAGTATCTGATTTCGGAATCTCTGTCTGACCATGCTGTAATCTAATTGAAATCTTCCTGTATCTCCCGGCCTTTTCCAAGTATACCTTCTCCTCTTGTGATTCTTGAACAGGGTATTCGCTATTACTAGCTGAAACTTGTTACAGAGCTCAATTAGTCTTCCTCCTCTTTCATTCCTTGTCCCAAGCCCATATTCTCCTGTAACCGTTTCTTCTACTCCTTCCCCTACAACTGCATTCCAGTCGCCCATGACTATTAGATTTTCGTCCCCCTTTACATACTGCATTACCCTTTCAATATCCTCATACACTTTCTCTATCAGTTCATCTTCAGCTTGTGACGTCGGCATGTATACCTGTACTATCGTTGTCGGTGTTGGTCTGCTGTCGATTCTGATTAGAACAACCTGCTCACTGAACTGTTCACAGTAACACACCCTCTGCCCCACATCTGAAAATTCTGTATAGAATCCAACAGGGATTCCATCGAGCTCAGGATCCTTCTTCATTCTTAGTGATATCAGCTTTTCCTCAACATCACTGACACTAATTCTTATTTCACTCCTCTTTTTATTGGTACTAGGATTATATTGGGGTAATTCTTCTGGGATTTCCTTTGTAAAGGAATATTTGCAAACAGAGTTACGTGTTTCAGCTTTTGCTTTTCTTCCCTCAGTTTCAGTTCCTGTCTCATTCACTAGCGCCTCAACACTAACTTTGGTGCCACTAACAGCCTTTACATATGACCAGAATTTCTTTGGGTTCTGTGAAAGATCACAGGTCAGTATTCTGCTATGGCATTGAAGGCTTCACCCATTGCCCTCTACACAGCCTAATACGTCTCATCCCGTATTTCACTATCTATAGCCCTATGCCTTGTTTTGCACCTATTATGCATTAATTTCATTTTCCTACTCATTTTTTATGTAGTTTACAGGAAATACATAAATCTTTCTGCTTGTTTTAGTTGTTCTTTGTTCTTTAGTAGTCATTGTTGCCACAAGCGTATCATGGTTACTGATACAATTTTTGATGTAAATATCCTCAACGGGGTCAGATCTACTTGTTGCCATTAGATCCAATATATTGGCATGCTGAGTGGGGTTCCAAACCAACTTTTCTCAGTAGGTTTCAGAGAAGGCATTTAGTAAAATTTCACAGGACATCTTATCATGCACAACACTAATTAAACTATAATTTTCTCAATTAATTGTCGGGTGATTAAAGTATTTGCTAATTGTTGTGGCGTAACAAGCTTGCTACGCCACACTGGGAAGGGAGCCGAAAGAAAGGCACGCGTACACACACGCCGACTGGCGTCAAGTCTGGAACAGGATAACTATTGAATGATAGCAAGAAAAGTACATAGCTGCTTTATACTTAACTTTTATTCTTTGATGAATACAGCGTTCTTCTTGAGACATTTATACGATAACTCTCAAACTAGGTAAGGCTAATGACGCCTTGCTAGGTCGTAGCCATGGACTTAGCAGAAGGCTATTCTAACTGACTCTCGGCAAATGAGAGGAAGACTTCATCCGTATTGTCGCTAGCAATGTCGTCGTACAACTGGGGAGAGTGCTCTATCGTATATCGAGACCTGCCTTGTGGTGGCGCTAGGTCTGCGATCACACAGTGGCGACACGCGGGTCCGACATGTACTAAATGGACTGCGGCCGATTTAAGCTACCACCTAGCAAGTGTGGTGTCTGGCGGTGATACCACACTAATGGTTACAGTACATATATAAACATACAATATAAGTAACACAACATTAGTACTCAATATCATTTTGTGGACCAATATTAAATTCTTGCATTGAATAAAATGCCTGCTGTCTAAGCCAGTTATTTGTGGTATTTTGAGAACAGTGTCAGACCTCACACGTGTGCTAGCAGCCTGCTAAGTATTAGTAACTGAAACCTAAGTGTATGTAACCAAGTCTGGCAATGGGATGTCTATCTGCTGCTTTTAATTCCACTGATGTTGATGAATTGTCATTGTTCATGATGCTGTTCCCTCCCTATGTGTGTATTGAATAATTTAGAATACACGAGAGAAGAGAATACTAACAGTGTCTTCATAACTAACTGTGTACTGACTGCTCGAAGGTGATTTTCACTTTGATACTTGAGTGTGGCTAAGTCTTTTCCAGCTATAACATATATCGTGGCATATGCGTATAGAGGGGACACATACAAAATACCACTTGACAAATAAGAAGCTTTGCACTACACCCCTTGTGACATGCAAAACATTTGGCCTCCTATTGTTGAACCTTGTTTTTTCTATCTCTCTTGTATGTGCTGATCAAATAGAATTATGTGCAACAGAGTTACAGTACTTTATCAGAACAATTGGATAGCTTTCTAAGATCCACTACCACAACAATAACAAATGACTGTGATTCAAATAAGCAAACACACAGATATAACCTGTAAACACAACAAAACCTTTCAAAATTCTGAATAAAAATTTAAAAATCCACGAAAGCTGATAATCAACCAACACATGTAATAAAAGTAAAAGTAGCATGTCCCCATATTTCGCTATAGCTGTGCACCCTATTTGTGTAGCACCGTTATGGTTATATGGTATGGTAGCCCTTCATCCCACATCCATGAAAGTGGTTTTGCTTTGGAACTGCATGAATAGGTTTCAAAGATATAGATGCCAAATGAGATCTTCACATCAATGCGCTTATTACAGAATGGTGCGAAGCAGCTGGGAATCGAGTGCCGAAGTTTCTGTGACTGGCCAAAGTGTTCCACAATGGCTATGAATGTTTTGGAATGTTGTAAAGTCTTCCAGAAGGTTTGAGAATCTTCCAGAATGTTTCAGTACATTTTAGAGCATTATCGAACATTTCATTACCCTGCTTTGTGTTGGTGATGATCTCCAGGTCACACTCAAACCTCCAGATGTCAGACACTCAGATCAGTACCAAACATTGTGTGTCAATAGAGTGTCAACCAAAACACCGACTTAGTTTGTACCGTGTGCTAGTGTCCAGGAGATGATGTGTAAACAGTCTAGGCAAATAGTATCTATAAGCTCTAAATGTGAATATCTCTGGTAGGTGAGTTGGTAGGGTGTCAGACCATTCTACTAAAGGCCATGAGTTCAAAACCCTCTGATGGCAATTTATTTTAACAGATGACATGTGAAATTGTTATATGGGAGAACATTTTTCTGCTATGTAAAAGTATTTTTCAGAGTATGTAGCAATGTTCTTTTGGTAGCCTGCTTTTGCTTCGTTAGTTGATAGTACAAATTCGGAAATATCCTTTCCCTATCCCTTACACAGGTATGTTTTGCCTATACTCTGTACTTCTGATTTTACTATTAATTACTGTTCATGCATCTTCTATTGGATGACAGCATACATCACAAACTAAATCAGTGTTTTCGTTGATACTCTATCAACACACAATGTTTAGTACCAGAGTGCCTGACATCTGGACGTTTAAGTATGTCAGAAGTGTGTAAGTAGCAATGGTGAGACAACTGCCTGGTGCATGAGTTCCCATCTTTCAAATGCTTCTGGATTCAGTAAAAGTTATGGACTCAGACCAGACACTCTATGTATTCATTACAGTAGTTAGCAGCCTTACGAACAGAGGTTTCTTTCAACTCAAGGATAAAAGCACATTTTCACCTTCTCTTCTGCATCACACAGTGACTGACTTGTGCTGGATAACGTATTAGTGATCAAAATAAACCTCATAGAAATAATGCAGTTGACATTACTTTCCATTGGATGTTCGTGTCGTCGATATTCCTTTGAGCAGTGAACGATGCAGTGCACTTGTGGAGGTGCCAGATGCAACTCACCTATACTCAGTGCTGCACAGAGCTCAAAAGGAATACTACAGACAATCAGAACAACAGGTTATAATCCAAAGAAACCATCATTTCAAGTAGAAGTAACTTTATTTCTCGAGACAACGAGGATACCCCTCTTCTCACAAACATGAAGGTTGTCATAGTTCATTTACATTCTATGATCTATGATGGGAAGGTAATTTCTGATTGGTCCAGTAATTTTACTCAGGATTATTACTTAGAAAACCACAGAAAATCTTGTATACTCTCACTGTGTTACTCTATTTTGGGAAATCTATTATGGCCAATCAAGGGAAAGTGAAAATGAAATAATGTTAAGTGGAAGTGGATTGTTTAAGATAGTGAACTGCATAGTAAGTAGCACTTTAGTGTGTTATGTAAGATTAACATTTACCTGGATGCTGTTATGCAATGTGGAGAAGATGCTGCCTGTGGTGAACTGACAAGAAAGAAGCAGAGCAATGAAGAAATGAAACAAATCAGGAGTGAGAAGTGTGTTTAGCTTCAAAACCTAAGAGAATGAATAGACAGAGAAAACAAACAAAATGAAATTAGGAAAGAGGATCAAGTGTGACACTCCACAAGCCGACGTGGAGAAACTGCTGAACAAACAACATTATGAAACAGAATACGTATGGTTACAATTAGTTAAGTTCATGAAAGGCATCGATCACAAGCACAGGAGCAGAATATTAGTGTATGAGAAATCAAAATTAGATGTGGAGATTATAGTTTGGCAGATGGATCATTCCATTACGATACCACTTAAGACTACAAACACAAGCATGTCATCACTTGCAAAATTGATGAAGTACTTCAGCACTGTGGCACTAATAAATACTTTAGTGCCACACCAGGAATGTGTTCCATGAGCAGACAATTTCAATTAATACCACTAGAGATGTCTCTACAAGAATTACAAGATGTCTGGGGAAAATCCCAAGTCAGAACATTCTCTACAAAATATGAGAGCAAGCAATACCTCCTTTGAAATAGCGTCATTTTGTGCTACTTACATGATCAGTGAAGAACATCAATTCATCGCTCTGTTCTCAATTAATGGGGAAGTGTCATGGAATGAGATCATACCATTGCCAAACAAATATTATACATTTTTGCAAGTATATTTCATTGGCAATGAGCAAATGGAAATTCCACTGCTCACTCTATTTCACATTTTTACCATTTTATGTATGATCATTTTGGAATGTTCCTGAATGTTTTAGGATGATCTAAAATATTTTGCAATATTCTTGTTGTTCTATAAAGAAATGTGGAATAACCAAGTAATACACAAAAACAATTCAAGTAACATAAATATGGTTTTATTCATAACCTCCTAACAATAACAGAAACAAGACATAGAACAAATAATGTGAGTGGTACAACTAGAAGAACAGAGAGATCACTCAGTGTTGCTCTGCGCATTTATATGCACAAGTCCCCAGCAGATGGTGCACTGGAGACTTCACCACACCCATACCTCCCACAGGGGGGCTCCAGCGGCTGGCCTGGGCTGATACATTTGACGACCAGTACAAGCACACATGGGCAGTAACATGATCTCGCCGTAGCCACGCTAACTAGTAGCAGCTTACAGAATACTTCATTTCAAATTAGGTTACTGTAATTTAATTAAGTTGATTTAACAGTACTTAGAAATAGTTTCAAGCATTCGAGAGTACACTTGAGTGTGAAATACTAACATTTTTATGATATTTGGATTTTTATTTAAATTAGACCAAGCAAACTCTACTAGCAATGAGCCAGATGCCTCTCGCAGTGGCTACCTCAGATTCTGCAGACAACAAATCGGCCTCTGTGCTCATTGTCTGGAATGTGTAGTAAGATACAAGGTGAGTGCAGTCCAGGTTTAGCTAGAAGGTATTTATGCCAGCTGTGACAGACAACATGGCTACCCACTGGATGTTGATGTATGGCTGGTTGGCGAGTGGCTGAGACAGACCAGTTTTCCTGAACTCCAGAGACAGGATCTCACCACCTGCCATGCTAAAATCTCAACAACCTCCCCAATATAATATACATTAGCAAATTCCACTCCTGTTTTTTTTCTGCACTATACCCCCTTTTCACTCACCATCAATTATTGTTGTCCTCATACACTCTCAGGTGGCTACCCCTTCACACATGCCTACCCTCACTATAACCACACACGGGTGTCTCTCAGACTGGGACTGCCTTTCCTTTCTAACTTTCTTCAGTTTATCCTCCTCTCCTCTCCACGTAAGGAACTACTTGTTCCTGAAGCAAGAACAGTGTCATCACTTCTGCTTTTGTGTGTTTCTGTTCACAATGCTAAACATTTGACCTCTTTAAGTAAGTGCTGGCTGTGCATGATATTACAGAGATGCTTAGCTCGAATCAGTAGATAATAACAGAAGACAGATAATCTTAGAAGAAGCACAGAGGCTTTTTCCAGAGATATTATTTCTCAGCTTCCATGGTTTGTTATGAGTATAATTTACAGTAGCAGTGTGCAGTGGCTCCTACTAGTTAATGTGTAACTGATATTTATCATTTTTTTTATGTCACATCTTCACACCCCCAATGCCTTTCCGAAGGGTGATTCAGGTATGTTACCTGGACAGTATTTTTATACACATCATGAGTCATAAATATACAAAATTGAGTGAAATTGCACGAAATTCTCCTGAGCTAAGCTTCTGTGTCACCTGCTCCTCCCTCCTATCTCTACGGGTGGCTGGTTGTTGTTATCCTCACAGGCTGAGCACAACTCATTACTGCATAATTGTCATCAGTTGAATGGTATGAAAACAAATAGAAGACAAACAGGTATTCATTTTTATAAATGTTGTATTTCTGATTGAAAAAGTCATAAATAGAAAATTACTCATAACACTGTAATACAAGACAACTAACCATGCAAACTGATCCTTCACACAATCTGCTCTCCTCACATCAAAGTTTACACCACTGATACTAAAGCAGTCTGTTCTGTAGCAATGCTCCAAGAAGAGGCAGATTAAAAAGGATTGTCTCTGTTTTTTTAAAGTTTCCACCGTTGTCTCCCTGCTACCTTTAAATTGCATGCCTGGTGTGTATTTTTTATTACAGCAGTTTTTAGCTCACACACTTTCTTGCAGTACTACATTGGTGATCCCTTGACTCAGAGAATGTCCCCTACAAACCAATACCTTATTTTGGACAGGTTGTACCACAAATTTCCCTTCTCCCCAATTCTATTCCATACCTCCTCATTAGTTATATGCTCTAGCCATCTAATCTTCAACGTTCTTTTGTAGGACCACATTTCAAATGCTTCTATTCTCTTCTTGTCTAAAGTGCTTATCATCCATGTTTCACTTCCATACATGGCTACATTCCATACAAGTACTTTCAGAAAGGACTTCCTGACACTTAAATCCTAACTCAACATTAACAAATTTCTCTTCTTGAGTAATGCATTTCTGGCCATTGCCAGTCTTCATTTTATAGCCTCACTACTTTGACCGTCAGTTATTTTACTGCCCACATACCAAAACTCATTTACTACTTTAAGTGTCCCATTTCCTAATATAATTCCCTCAACATCACCTGATTTAATTCGACTACATTCATCAGATGGAGTCTCTCATGTTTTTGTCAAGCCTCAGCAGAAGACAGGTGATCCAGTGACTTGTACTCTCGGATCTTCTCTTCTCCCTTGTAAGTTGGGCGATCTGGCAAGTGAGGAGAGTACAGGTCATGACAACTGACACACGCAGGTAGAAGAACACAGGTGCGTCTGTCATGGAGTGGATGTCTACAATCACCACACAGAGGGTCCTCCATACAGCAGGAAGACTTATGGCCAAATAGCAAGCACTGAAAGCACCTCATGGGTGGTGGGACTTATGGCTTAGCATCACACCTGTAGCACATAACCTTGACCTTCTCTGGGAGGGTATCCCCCTCAAAAGCCAGACTGGAGGCACCAGTATTGGTTCACTCATATTTAAGACTATTCTGCATACATAAAAAAAAGAATGATTGCTGCATCAATCCAGATTAGTCTAAAGTTCCTGATCAGTTTTCAAAATGAGGTCCCTATTGACAACCATTCCCTGGACTATATTCAGAGACTGGAGAGGGGTAATAGATACTGGGACATGCCAAGATCAATGCAAGCATGAAGACCTGGGAAGGGGGAGAGAAATTCATGCCATAGACACTAGGATGAAAGTTCTTGACCAAAAGGCTCAGACTGGAAACAGAAAATTTAGACATGGAGGTCAAACATCAATTGGGGACCTACACACCAAAAAGGATGAAAGAACTGGCAGGAGGAACAAAATTGCAAGCAATACAGGGAACCAAGTGGATACCCAGATTGACATAAATTAGAACACAGAAGAAGGGGAAGACTGGGGCAGTGGGGAGGCGGGGGGGGGGGGGGGGGGGGGGGCAGGCGAGGATAGGGAGAGAGGTACAGGGTGCAGGAAATGCAGCCAATGGAGGGAAAATGGGCTGCAATAACGCAGGGTCCAGTATGCACCACACAAAAACTCATGAAAAAACTGGGAGCCCCCTAATGGGGGTGAACAAATCTTTTAAATTTTTCGAAGTGTATTTAACTGGTGACAAACAAACAGAATTTCCATCCTCAGATGTTAGTTATGAATATTTTGGATTTTTCTCAAATGTTTTAGGATGTTGTCAAATGTTTTTGAATGTTCTCCATGTTCTGTAAAGGAATTGTAAGTGGATACAGAATGCTTCATTTCAAATTAGGTTATTCTTGATTAATTATGTCGATTTAAGAATACTTAAAGATACTCTTGAGTGCATTCTTTGAGTGTGAAATGCTAACAATTTTATGGTTGTTTAGTTTTTATTTGTAGTATATTCTTGAATGTATTTGAGTTATCCTGAATGTTTCCAGGAAACAAATGAAATTAGACCAAGCAACATTGGTCTGTTTCATCTATTAGACCCAGTACATGGAAAAGTAACAAAACCTAAATATGAAGAACCACACTACAGAATGCAGGCTCCGAGTCCACAATACTGTGTGTGAGGTGCTAAATCGTGGAGACCAATTATGCATGGAAATGACAAAAGGATGGCAGCTCCAAGTTCCATCATAGGTGGCTGTCCCAATGGCATACTGGCTGCAACTCTGCCCACAATCTGTTTTGGAAATGCAGGACAACTGACAGAGAGGCACTGAGGAAGTGTGGCAGTAGTCAATGTAACTGTCCAGAGCACCCATGACATGAACTAGTTCGATGTCTGGGACTGAACAGCCATTCTGTGATGGTGCACTGGCATAAACACCATCATGGCACAGAGATACGGTGTGACCTGTTAATGGGCACATGACATGATGTCAGTAAAACAGAGACTGTGATTGCAACAACGTGGTCAACATCCACACTCTACCACCAGCAAAATGAGTGCCTCTCATTTCAACTGCCACAGATTCCACAGACAACAATTCGGCCTCTATGGTCACTGTCTGGAAAGTTTACTAATATAAGAGGTGAGCACAGGTTGGGGTTTAGCTTCTGTCGTTTGTGCTGGTTCTGGCAGTTAACACCTGGAGCATGGCCACAAAGTTAGTATGGATGTATAGTCGATTGACGTGTGACAGACCAAGCAGATTCCCTAACTCCAGAGACAGAAGTTCAGCATCCAACACACTCAGATCCCAACAACCTCCTAGACTTCACATCCATTTACTCCCACTTTATTTCACTATGCCTCCTTTCCCCTCACCATCCATTTTTCTTGTCCTTCCTCATATCTTTCTGTCTCTTTTCTGCTCTCCTGGTTCTGCATTGGACTATTGCTCTTCACCTAATCTATCTTTACTTCTCACTCTGTCCTCATCTCTGGTCTGAAGCAGACACAGTGCTTGCCAGCATACTATCTTTCACCTTGTACTCTCTCTGGTGTCTCCCCCTTCGTCTTTGCCTTCCCTCAACATAACCACATATGGGTGTCTCCCATACTGGGCCTACACTTCCTTTATGACTTTCTTCAGTCTATCAATATATCCTCCTAAAGGAAGGAGCTAATAGTTCCAAAAGCCAGAATAGTTTCCTCACTTTTACTTTTATGCGATTCTGTTCACCTCTTGAAGTATGTGCTGGCCACACGTAACGTTAAATAAATACTTAGAGTTTAGCAGTAGGTAATAACAGCAGACCGACCATGTGAGAAGAAGCAGAGATGCTTTTTCCAGAGCTGATACTTCACACCTGTCACTGTTTGTCATTAGTATAATTTACAGTAGCAGCTTGAAATGGCTTCTTCTGCTACTTAATGTGTAACTTATTGTAATATTTCTCAGTGTCACATCTTCACACCCACAATGCCTTTCCTAACAGTGATTGGGTTATGATACCAGGACAGTATTCTTTTACACATAATGAGTTATGAACTTACAAAATTAGACTGAAATTGCTTCAAATGCATTTGAGTTAACCTTCCTTGTCACCACCTCATCACTCCTACCAATATGAGCTTTAAGTGGTTGTTGTATAATAATAATAATAATAATAATAATAATAATAATAATAATAATAATAATAGTAATGCTCTCCAGATATGGAGGGTACCGGGGAAATAAAATACCCGGGGTGGATCAAAACTATCAACTGAAATCCACTAACGTCTGCCTGGTATCCAGCGGTTAGGGGTCAGCGTCTGTTCACCTAGATGGTGCGGCTGCAGCAACCTTCTTGATCTCAACAGTTAAGTCGTATTCTTTGTGATCTTTCCTCGGAAGGACCACCACCAAGTTAGTTTTCAACTTGAAAACCAAACATGATGATAACACAAGGAATGAATCCACTACCCCGGGCACCAGTCGGAAGGCTGGCTTTACCTGGTCATCGGATTCCGAGGGACCAGGAGCATCATGTTACGTCTAAGGTTGAGAACCAGACGACGTCCAAATTATTACACACAAAACAAAGACACTTCATCGGTACACTTAATACTAATACTCTTTTCAAACTGGGCAAGATCAAACAACTTACAGAAGTGCTGCAAAAATTCCAGATCAAAATCCTTGCAATCCAGGAAACACAATTTACGGACGAAAACCATTTTGATACAGACAACTACAGGATCTACAAAGGAAAACCAGCAGTTAAAACTAATGAGAAAGGACTCAAACAGTTTGGCACAGCATTTGCAGTCCACAAATCTATCAGCGACTCTGTCATTGACTTCCAGTCTGCCTCAGAACGTATATCAACGCTCTCCGTCAAATCGGCTAACAAAGCATATACCTTGATCAACGCACACGCACCCACAAATAACTATAACAAGAAGAACCGCCAGAAAATGGATGACTTCTGGAATGACCTTGAAGAGACGACAAACAAAATTGCCAAACACCATGTAATAATCTTGTTAGGCGACTTTAACACACAATTAGGTAAAGAGAAAAAATATAGGAAAATCACCGGAATCCATACAGCTCACAAGAGAACTAACAAGAATGGGGAAAGATTGATAAGCTTTTGCGAAAATTTCGGCCTCGTAATTATGTCAACACAATTCAAAAATCCCAACAAGAAACTGTATACTTGGAAGTCGCCCAACACAATGTTGGGTGAATTCCAGATAGACCATGTGGCCATCTCCAAGAGTAACACAGCAGAAATTCTGAATGTGAAAACGAGAAGAGGATTTTTTGACTCAGACCACCATCTTCTAGAGATAAAGACCAGATTACAACCAAATAGAAAAAAGCCAAAACTAAACAAAGTGCTGAGACCAGACCCCTAATACATAAAACTGAACAAGGAAAACGTCTTACAGGAAATTAGCCAGACAAACACCACAAACTGGACAGAACTTGTGGATGTCCTCAAATCCACAATGAAATTGGGTCAACCCCCGAGAAGGAGAAAACACAGCTGGTGGAATATAATATGTGACCAAGCAATAGAAGAAAGGACCAATGCCTGGAAAAACTTCAATAGTCACAAAACATCAGAAAAATGGCAACAATTTCTAGTAATCCGAAAACAAACATCGAAAACTATTTGGAGGGAAAAAAGAAATTATGACAAACGGCGACTAGATGAGATAGAACAAGACTTTAAGAAGAACAACACCAGGAATTTTTATAAGATGTTTAAAGAACATATTGCAGGATACCAGCCACCCAATCTTTGCTTCAAGAAACCGGATGGTTCACTAGAAACTAACACAAAGAATAACTGCCAAATCCTCGCAGACTATTTCAACAAACTTCTCAACTGCGATAGACCTACAGAGGACATTCACTACGAGACGTCTACAGCAAATCCTGACGCTAAACCGCCAACCGTCAACGAAATAGTAGAAATTATCAAGACACTGAAAAACAATAGAGCCCCAGGAGAAGATGGAATTATTGCAGAACTATGGAAACTAAATGATGAAAGATTAACAGGAAAAATTCACAAAATCATATTAAACATTTGGGAAACAGAACAGATCCCATCTGAATGGAAATGTGCACTCATCCATCCATTCCACAAAAAAGGGGACAAAACTGAACCAAATAATTACAGGGGTATCTCACTCGTACCGGTCACATATAAAATCCTATCAAAAGTTCTCACGAATAGATTAGAAGAACAAGCTGACCCACAAATAGGAGAATACCAGGCTGGTTTTCGCAAGGGACGATCATGCATAGAGCAGATCTGGAATCTGAAAATGATTCTCCAGATGAGAAACACCCGAAACACAGTAACCACTGTGTTTCGGGTGTTTTGTAGATTTTAAAAAGGCCTACGACTCAATAGACAGAGTAGTGATCTGCAAGATGCTAGAAGAATTCACATTGACAGAAAGACAAGAGCAATCATTCAGGAAACATTAACTGACACAGTCTCCAAGGTTAAATTTATGGGGGATATCTCGGAACCATTTGCAATCCAAACTGGAGCGCGACAGGGTGACGGACTTTCACCATTACTCTTTAATATCATTCTTGAAAAAATCATCAGGACATGGGAGAAAGAAGTCAAAGGAATCCAAATTGGCATTAGAAAAGATAATAGATTCAATGTGAAGTGTTTAGCTTTTGCAGATGACCTTGCAATCCTCACAAATAATAGAAAAGAAGCCACTAACACCATAGAGAAGTTACACGAAATTGCACAAAGAACTGGCCTGCAAATCTCATATGAGAAAACCCAGTACATAGAAAGAGTGCCACAAGACAAATTGCCTATTGTGACAACCCATGGGAAAATCGTACAAGTACCACATTTTAAGTACCTGGGAGAAATCATCCAGCCATCAGTGATCAACCTAAAGGCCAATGAGGAAAGAATTAAAAAACTACAGAAAGCATATAAACTCACGTGGAACTATTATAACAAAAAATCCATATCCATTAACGCAAAATTGAGGCACTACAACACTGTCGTACTTCCGGAGGCACTGTATGCATCTGAAACAACACAAATAGGTGGTCAAACTAAAATCAAAGAAATAGAGAAACAAGAAAGGAAAATTCTCAGGAAAATTTTTGGCCCGATACAAGAGCAAGGAATCTGGAAGAAGAGACCAACATCAGAATTATATAAATACACAGACAAGATTACGGATACAATAAGGAAAAGAAGAATGCAGTTCTACGGACATATCCACAGGATGAATGAAAACAGAATTTCAAAGCGAATTCTTAAAGTCATCAACTCAGGCAAGGGAAAAACAAAATGGATAAAAGAAGTTGAAGAGGACCTCAGACAAGCACACACAACAGTAAATGATGCAGAAAATAGAACTGAATTCAGGAACATCATCAAAAAACATAAATTTGACACCACAACACAGAAGGGACCAGGATGCAAATGGACAGCGGAGCGAAAGAAACAACACAGTGAACACATGAAGAAAATTTGGGCTCAGAAAAAACACAATCATCATAAAGGAATTCAAGTTCAAACGCTCTCTTAAATAGGAATAATCGAAAATAATAATAATAATAATAATAATAATAATAATAATAATAATAATAATAATAATAATAATAAACCCCGTGGAGGCCCGGGAAAAGAATAGGCCTCCGGTATGTTCTGCCAGTCGTAAAAGGCGACGAAAAGAACAAACCACTAATAGGGCTAACCCCCCTTTTAGTGTGATTACTTGGTTCAGGACAGAACTAAAGAAGCCTCGGACAAGCGCCGTCATGGTCGGGGACGACGCTTGAACCCTATGCCCGCCCCCAATGGTAACAACACTGCTAGCCAACTGGAAAATGATTTAAATCCAAATAGAGGTGTTTTGCAGGATATGCTTCCTGCAACCACCCTAGAAGGAAAACAAAGACAAAGGATGAGATGGTCAGATGAAGTTAATCGACACCTCTCATGTTCTGTTATTACCAAGCAACAAACCTAGGAACCAACACAACTGGATACAGATCACAAGTATACACAACATTTATTACCAGATACCCGGAATTAAAATTTTTAACAGAACAACGACTAGCTGATCAGATCCGTGTAATAATCAAAAATAACAGGATACCCCAGTCAGAATTAGAAAACATCAAACAACAAGTACAACAAATACTGGAACAAAATAATGTGCAATCAGAAGAAGAAGAAAACACAGTAATGGACTCAAACATCCCAGAGCAAACAAACAAAGACCAACACGCATCAATTAAACAATCAGAGGAAAACGAAATCTTAAGACAGCCACCAGAACAAGCACAAATAGAACACGAAGAGACACACGTGTTAGATATAGAAGAGAAATTTCAGCTGACATATATAGAATACAAAGACACAAATACAGACATTAGACCATTCTTGCATAGACCGCCAAATAACCCACAAGTCAAAACAACAATAAAAACTATCAACACAATCATACACAACAAAATAAATGAAAACACAACTATGGAAGAGTTACAACTACTGGTTTATATAGGAGCACTCACTACACTAAATATACACACTAGGCAGAGATCAGAACAAACCAACACACAGAAGAAACCCACAAAACCAGCATGGCAACACAGGTTACAGATCAGAATAGAAAAACTGAGAAAAGACATCGGACAGCTAACACAATTTATAAGAAATGAAATATCAGACAAAAAACAAAAAAGGTTAGGTAAAATCTCACAACAAGAAGCAATAGAGCAATTAGATGAAAAAAAGCAGAAATTGCAAGCATTGGCCAAACGACTTAGAAGATACAAAAAAGTGAAAATAGAAGGAAACAAAACCAAACATTCAACACAAACCAAAAGAGATTTTACCAAACAATGGATAACACACACATTAAAATAGACAATCCACCAAACATAACAGACATGGAACACTTCTGGAGCAGCATATGGTCAAACCCGGTACAACATAACAAGCATGCACGGTGGATACAAGCAGAAACAGACACATACAAGATGATACCACAAATGCCTGAAGTGATAATTTTGCAACATGAAGTCACCCGCGCAATTAATTCTACACACAATTGGAAAGCCCCTGGAAATGATAAAATAGCAAATTACTGGCTAAAGAAGTTCACCTCAACACATTCACATCTAACTAAGTTATTTAACAGTTACATTGCAGACCCATACACATTCCCTGATACACTTGCACATGGAATAACCTATCTGAAACCTAAAGATCAAGCAGACACAGCGAACCCAGCTAAATATCGCCCCATAACATGCCTACCAACGATATACAAAATATTAACTTCAGACATCACACAGAAATTAATGACACATACAACACAGAACAAAATTATAAATGAAGAAGAAAAAGGCTGCTGCAAAGGAGCACGAGGATGTAAAGAGCAACTGATAATTGATACAGAGGTGACATATCAAGCTAAAACTAAACAAAGGTCGCTACACTACGCATACATTGATTACCAAAAAGCCTTTGATAGTGTACCCCACTCATGGTTACTACAGATATTGGAAATATACAAAGTGGATCCTAAATTGATACAGTTTCTAAACACAGTAATGAAAAACTGGAAAACCACACTTAATATCCAAACAAATTCAGATAACATCACATCACAGCCAATACAGATTAAGCGTGGAATATACCAAGGAGACTCATTAAGTCCTTTCTGGTTCTGTCTTGCTCTGAACCCACTATCCAACATGCTAAATAATACAAATTATGGATACAATATTACTGGAACATACCCACACAAAATCACACATTTGCTATACATGGATGATCTAAAACTACTGGCAGCAACAAATCAACAACTCAACCAATTACTAAAGATAACAGAAGTATTCAGCAATGATATAAATATGGCTTTTGGAACAGACAAATGTAAGAAAAATAGCATAGTCAAGGGCAAACACACTAAACAAGAAGATTACATATTGGATAACCACAGCGACGGCATAGAAGCGATGGAAAAAACAGATGCCTATAAATACCTAGGATACAGACAAAAAATAGGAATAGATCATACAAATATTAAAGAAGAACTAAAAGAAAAATATAGACAAAGACTAACAAAAATACTGAAAACAGAATTGACAGCAAGAAACAAGACAAAAGCTATAAATACTTATGCTATACCAGTATTGACCTACTCATTTGGAGTAGTGAAATGGAGTAACACAGACCTAGAAGCACTCAATACACTTACACGATCACAATGCCACAAATATAGAATACATCACATACATTCAGCAATAGAAAGATTCACATTAAGCAGAAAGGAAGGTGGAAGGGGATTTATAGATATAAAAAACCTACATTATGGACAGGTAGACAATTTAAGAAAATTCTTTCTAGAATGAGCAGAAACTAGCAAAATACACAAAGCAATCACTCATATAAATACATCAGCTACACCATTGCAATTTCATAACCACTTCTACAACCCTTTAGATCACATAACATCAATAGATACAAAGAACGTAAATTGGAAAAAGAAAACACTACACGGCAAGCACCCGTATCATCTAACACAGCCACACATAGATCAAGACGCATCCAACACATGGCTAAGAAACGGCAATATATACAGTGAGACGGAAGGATTCATGATCGCAATACAGGATCAAACAATAAACACCAGATATTACAGCAAGCATATTATTAAAGATCCCAATACCACAACAGATAAATGCAGACTTTGCAAACAACAAATAGAAACAGTAGATCACATCACAAGCGGATGTACAATACTAGCAAATACAGAATACCCCAGAAGACATGACAATGTAGCAAAAATAATACATCAACAACTTGCCATAAAACATAAACTAATAAAACAACACGTTCCCACATACAAGTACACACCACAAAATGTACTGGAGAATGATGAATACAAATTATACTGGAACAGAACGATTATAACAGATAAAACAACACCACACAACAAGCCTGACATCATACTCACCAATAAAAAGAAGAAATTAACACAACTAATTGAAATATCCATACCCAACACAACAAATATACAGAAGAAAACAGGAGAAAAAATTGAAAAATACATCCAACTGGCTGAGGAAGTCAAGGACATGTGGCATCAGGATAAAGTCGACATTATCCCAATTATACTATCAACTACAGGAGTCATACCTCACAATATCCACCAGTACATCAATGCAATACAGCTACATCCAAACATATATATATATACAACTACAAAAATCTGTAATTATTGATACATGTTCAATTACCCGAAAGTTCCTAAATGCAATATAACATATACCATACAGTTACAAGGAAGTCACGCTTGACCGAGGTCCGCGTCACGTTCCATTTTTAACCAGACTTAAGTCTGAGAAAAAAAAGTCAATAATAGTAATAAAAAACCCCATGGAGGCCCGGGAAAAGAATCGGCCGCCGGTATGTTCTGCCAGTCGTAAAAGGCGACGAAAAGAACAAATCACTAATAGGGCTAACCCCCCTTTTAGTGTGATTACTTGGTTCAGGACAGAACTAAAGAAGCCTCGGACAAGCGCCGTCATGGTCGGGGACGACGCTTGAACCCTATGCCCGCCCACAATGGTAACGACACTGCTAGCCAACTGGAAAATGATTTAAATCCAAATAGAGGTGTTTTGCAGGATATGCTTCCTGCAACCACCCTAGAAGGAAAACAAAGACAGAGGATGAGATGGTCAGATGAAGTTAATCGACACCTCATGTTCTGTTATTACCAAGCAACAAACCTAGGAACCAACACAACTGGATACAGATCACAAGTATACACAACATTTATTACCAGATACCCAGAGTTAAAATTTTTAACAGAACAACAATTAGCTGATCAGATCCGTGTAATAATCAAAAATAACAGGATACCCCAGTCAGAATTAGAAAACATCAAACAACAAGTACAACAAATACTGGAACAAAATAATGTGCAATCAGAAGAAGAAGAAAATACAGTAATGGACTCAAACATCCCAGAGCAAACAAACAAAGAACAACATGCACCAATTAAACAATCAGAGGAAAACGAAATCTTAAGACAGCCACCAGAACAAGCACAAATAGAACACGAAGTGACACAGATGTTAGATATACAAGAAAAATTTCAGCTAACATATATAGAATACAAAGACACAAATACAGACATTAGACCATTCTTGCATAGACCACCAAATAACCCACAAGTCGAAACAACAATAAAAACTATCAACACAATCATACACAACAAAATAAATGAAAACACAACTATGGAAGAGTTACAACTACTGGTTTATATAGGAGCACTCACTACACTAAATATACACACTAGGCAGAGATCAGAACCAACCAACACACAGAAGAAACCCACAAAACCAGCATGGCAACACAGGCTACAGATCAAAATAGAAAAACTGAGAAAAGACATCGGACGGCTAACACAATTTATAAGAAATGAAATCTCGGAAAAAAAACGAAAAAAGTTAGGTAAAATCTCACAACAAGAAGCGACAGAGAAATTAGACGAAAAGAAGCAGAAATTACAAGCATTAGCCAAATGACTCAGAGGATACAAAAAAAGTGAAAATAGAAGGAAACAAAACCAAACATTCAACACAAACCAAAAGAAATTTTACCAAACAATGGATAACACACACATTAAAATAAACAATCCACCAAACATAACAGACATGGAACACTTCTGGAGCAACATATGGTCAAACCCGGTACAACATAACAGGAATGCACGGTGGATACAAGCAGAAACAGACACATACAAGATGATACCACAAATGCCTGAAGTGATAATTTTGCAACATGAAGTCACCCAAGCAATTAATTCTACTCACAATTGGAAAGCCCCTGGAAATGATAAAATAGCAAATTTCTGGTTAAAGTAGTTCACCTCAACACATTCACATCTAACTAAATTATTTAACAGTTACATTGCAGACCCATACACATTCCCTGATACACTTACACATGGAATAACATATCTGAAACCTAAAGATCAAGCAGACACAGCAAACCCAGCTAAATATCGCCCCATAACATGCCTACCAACAATATACAAAATATTAACTTCAGTCATTAAACAGAAATTAATGACACATACAACACAGAACAAAATTATAAATGAAGAACAAAAAGGCTGTTGCAAAGGAGCACGAGGATGTAAAGAGCAACCGATAATAGATGCAGAGGTGACATATCAAGCTAAAACTAAACAAAGGTCGCTACACTGCGCATACATTGATTACCAAAAAGCTTTTGATAGTGTACCCCACTCATGGTTACTACAAATATTGGAAATATACAAAGTAGATCCTAAATTGATACAGTTCCTAAACATAGTAATGAAAAATTGGAAAACCACACTTAATATCCAAACAAATTCAAATAATATCACATCACAGCCAATACAGATTAAGCGTGGAATATACCAAGGAGACTCATTAAGTCCTTTCTGGTTCTGCCTTGCTCTGAACCCACTATCCAACATGCTAAATAATACAAATTATGGATACAATATTATTGGAACACACCCACACAAAATCACACATTTGCTATACATGGATGATCTAAAACTACTGGCAGCAACAAATCAACAACTCAACCAATTACTAAAGATAACAGAAGGATTCAGCAATGATATAAGTATGGCTTTTGAAACAGACAAATGTAAGAAAAATAGCATAGTCAAGGGAAAACATACTAAACCAGAAGATTACATATTGGATAACCACAGCGACTGCATAGAAGCGATGGAAAAAACGGATGCCTATAAATATCTAGGATACAGGCAAAAAATAGGAATAGATAATACAAATATCAAAGAAGAACTAAAAGAAAAATATATACAAAGACTAACAAAAATACTGAAAACAGAATTGACAGCAAGAAACAAGACAAAAGCTATAAATACCTATGCCATACCAATATTGACCTACTCATTTGGAGTAGTGAAATGGAGTAACACAGACCTAGAAGCACTCAATACACTTACACGATCACAATGCCACAAATATAGAATACATCACATACATTCAGCAACAGAAAGATTCACATTAAGCAGAAAGGAAGGAGGAAGGGGATTTATCGACATAAAAAACCTACATTATGGACAGGTAGACAATTTAAGAAAATTCTTTCTAGAACGAGCAGAAACTAGCAAAATACACAAGGCTATCACTCATATAAATACATCGGCTACACCACTGCAATTTCATAACCACTTCTACAACTCTTTAGATCACATAACATCAACAGACATGAAGAAAGTAAATTGGAAAAAGAAAACACTACATGGCAAGCATCCGTATCATCTAACACAGACACACATCGATCAAGACGCATGCAACACATGGCTAAGAAAAGGCAATATATACAGTGAGACAGAAGGATTCATGATTGCAATACAGGATCAAACAATAAACACCAGGTATTACAGCAAGCATATTATTAAAGATCCCAATACCACAACGGATAAATGCCGACTTTGTAAACAACAAATAGAAACAGTAGATCACATCACAAGCAGATGTACAATACTAGCAAATACAGAATACCCCAGAAGACATGACAATGTCGCAAAAATAATACATCAACAGCTTGCCTTACAACATAAATTTTTAAAACAACACGTTCCTACATATAAGTATACACCATAAAATGTACTGGAGAATGATGAATACAAATTATACTGGAACAGAACCATTATAACAGATAAAACAACGCCACATAACAAACCTGACATCATACTCACCAATAAAAAGAAGAAATTAACACGACTAATCGAAATATCTATACCCAATACAACAAATATACAAAAGAAAACAGGAGAAAAAATTGAAAAATACATCCAACTGGCTGAGGAAGTCAAAGACATGTGGCATCAGGATAAAGTTGACATCATACCAATTCTACTATCAACTACAGGAGTCATACTACACAATATCCACCAGTACATCAATGCAATACAGCTACATCCAAACATATATATACAGCTACAGAAATCCGTAATTATTGATACATGTTCAATTACCCGAAAGTTCCTAAATGCAATATAACACATACCGTACAGTTAAAAGGAAGTGACGCTTGATCAAGGTCGGTGTCACTCCATTTTTAACCGGACTTAACGTCTGAGAAAGTGAAGGAAATAATAATAATAGTAAAAGATACATTTATTACTAAAAAGCTTTTGATAGGGGACCCCACTCATGGTTACTACAAATATTGGAAATATACAAAGTAGATCCTAAATTGATACAGTTCCTAAACATAGTAATGAAAAATTGGAAAACCACACTTAATATCCAAACAAATTCAAATGATATCACATCACAGCCAATACAGATTAAGCATGGAATATACCAAAGAGACTCATTAAGTCCTTTCTGGTTCTGCCTTGCTCTGAACCCACTATCCAACATGCTAAATAATACAAATTATGGATACAATATTACTGGAACATACCCACACAAAATCACACATTTGCTATACATGGATGATCTAAAACTACTGGCAGCAACAAGTTGACAACTCAACCAATTACTAAAGATAACAGAAGTATTCAGCAATGATATAAATATGGCTTTTGGAACAGACAAATGTAAGAAAAATAGCATTGTCAAGGGAAAACACACTAAACAAGACGATTAAAAAATTGGATAACCAGAGCGACTGCATAGAAGCGATGGAAAAAAAAAACAGATGCCTATAAATATCTAGGATACAGACAAAAAATAGGAATAGATAATACAAATATTAAAGAAGAACTAAAAGAAAAATATAGACAAAGACTAACAAAAATACTGAAAACAGAATTGACAGCAAGAAACAAGACAAAAGCTATAAATACCTATGCCATACCAATATTGACCTACTCATTTGGAGTAGTGAAATGGAGTAACACAGACCTAGAAGCACTCAATACACTTACATGATCATAATGCCACAAATATACAATACATCACATACATTCAGCAACAGAAAGATTCACATTAAGCAGAAAGGAAGGAGGAAGGGGATTTATCGACATAAAAAACCTACATTATGGACATGTAGACAGTTTTAGAAAATTCTTTATAGAACGAGCAGAAACTAGCAAAATACACAAAGCAATCACTCATATAAATACATCGGCTACACCACTGCAATTTCATAACCACTTCTACAATCGTTTGGATCACATAACATCAACAGATATGAAGAAAGTAAATTGGAAAAAGAAAACACTACATGGCAAGCACCCGTATCATCTAACACAGCCACACATTGATCAAGACGCATCCAACACATGGCTAAGAAAAGGCAATTTATACAGTGAGACGGGAGGATTCACGATTGCAATACAGAATCAAATTATAAATACCAGATATTACAGCAAACATATTATTAAAGATCCCAATACCACAACAGATAAATGCAGACTTTGCAAACAACAAATAGAAACAGTAGACCACATCACAAGCAGATGTACAATACTAGCAAATACAGAATACCCCAGAAGACATGACAATGTAGCAAAAATAATACATCAACAGCTTGCCATACAACATAAACTAATAAAACAACATGTTCCCACATACAAGTATGCACCACAAAATGTACTGGAAAATGATGAATACAAATTATACTGGAACAGAACCATTATAACAGATAAAACAACACCACATAACAAACCTGACATCATACTCACCAATAAAACAAAGAAATTAACACAATTAATCGAAATATCCATACCCAATGCAACAAATATACACAAGAAAACAGGAGAAAAAAATTGAAGAATACATCCAACTGGCTGAGGACGTCAGGGACATGTGGCATCAGGATAAAGTCGACATTATACCAATGGTACTATCAACTACAGGAGTCATATCACACAATATCCACCAGTACATCAATGCAATACAGCTACATCCAAACTAATATATACAACTACAGAAATCTGTAATTATTGATACATGTTCAATTACCCAAAAGTTCCTAAATGCAATGTAACATATACCGTACAGTTACCGTACCTTACATTTCAATTGTAGATGCAGACAGCTGAATCCAAGGACACCAGTGCCTCTCAAGATGAAAGAAATCCTTCCAACTTGGCTCCACTTCACTTCAATAAAAATACTTAATACTCTTACTAAGTCTTCTCTTATTCAGAATCACATCTAATACACAACACTTGCAGCATGTCATACTTTGAGCAATACATCTCAACCATCCTTCTACATATGAGAGAGTGAAATAAAATCATGTAAAAAGAAAAATGAACGATGTTCTTTGTTCGTTTGTCTGCTCCTTGTATTGCTAATACCATTTACTTACCTTCCCACCTTTATCTTGCTTAAGGTTTTGCATGACATTACTCCATCTCTGATCTTGCTGTTGTATAATTTTTATTTGCTTCCAAAACTTATGGTAATCATACGGTTGTGTTGTACCTTGCCTTTATAACATTTTTAATTTCTTTATCTTGCTCTGTTAATTCACTAAATTCCTCAAAATCTTGTGGTAACCTAGGCATCTGCATCAACATCCTTTAACATAAATGATCCTGAAACCGAATTCTTGTAAAATATAGACACCACCTAGTAGACACCACCTAGCTAATCTATGGTGCGATTGTTTACATGTTAAAAGAAATGACAGTTACTGATGATCACAGCAAACTTTGGTATTTTTCCCCCATAAAAAATATTCAAACTTTTTAAATGCCCATATTACAGCTAAAATTTCCAATTCTGAGACAGAGCACGGTCTTTCTGCTCCTGATAATGTTCAACTAGCAAAACTGATGACCATGGGTACTTCTTCACATTCTTCTCACATCTGGAACAAGCATGCCTCCAGTCCCTGAGATGATGCATCTGTGCATAGACAAAAATTATTGGCAATGTAAGGGTGGCTAAGAATGTTTGCATAAATTAATGCCTGCTTAATGTTATTAAATTCCTTCTGACACTTATCATCCCATACCCAAGGCCAGGATACTAGTTCTAAATAAGCTTTTAGTTGTTTTTTATTCCTTGGACCTGGACAATTGCATATAGCATGAAGTTTTTTCAGGTCGAGTAATACGGCTTGTTCTGACACAACATGTCCTAAATGTTTGATTTGTTCCTTACCAAAGTTAGACTTTCTTAAATTGGCTGTTACTCTGTAATCTGCCAATTATTCAAGTACCTGTCCAGTCAGCCTGATATGTTCTACCCAGGTGGGTGTGGCTATTATGTTGTCTACATAAACAGTGACTTTGCTAAGCAATTCTGGTACTAAAGCCTTGTCCAGTGCCAATATTAACATGCCTGCACTGATGTTCAGTCCAAAAGATAGAATACAGAATTCATACCTCCTGCCGCCACAAACAGATGCTGTGTCTTATGGACTTTCTTTACGGAGCTTGTTTGCCAGTACGACACCTTGAGCTTAAGTATACTGAAATATTTTGTATTGTAATACTTTAAAAGCTGTAGGTACAAGATGTCTGGTCTCATGCACACTGTTACTAAAATCTTATTGATACCTCTAGCATTGAGAACTAACCTTACAGATCCATCTGGTTTACTTACTAGTAATATAGGTCTCCAATAGGGTGAAAATGAAGAGTATTTAATTTCCCATTTAATTATCCGATTGATCTCTTCCCTTACTGCGTCTCTTTTTGTCCATGCAATAGGATATGACATTACACAAAATGTTTCATGTGGATAAACCTCAAATTTATATTCATAGTGTTTGATTACCACAGACTTTTTACTGAAAACATCTGCATACTTAAACAAAAACTTTGAATGTTCTTGTCATTGCATATCATTTAGCATCTGTGATTCATGTAGTGTATGCTCTACCATTTTGTTACTAACAGCAGTGTTTGCTTCTCATTTGGGATCAAATTTGTAAAATTCAGATTTGGAAACGAATATTGTACTATTACATTTGAATCTGGTGTGTTTTTATTACTTTTAGCAGGTGTTTTGACTAAATCAACAGAAAAATTTCAATATTAATATCATAGCTGACAGCAATGATGTGTCCAAATTCAATGACTTAATAAAAAACTTTGGCTTCAAAGCGAACTTCATGCAACCCACTAGAATAAATGCACAGTCAGCGACCTGTATTGATAATATTTTAACAAATTATGTGTTTGAAGATGTTAATAAATTTTGCTTATATTTAGGAATATCTGACCACTCTGCATTATTCATTGAACTACCAGAACTCTGTAACAAAATTTCATGTAACAAAAGCCACATGAAAAGGAACTTCAATGAAAAAAACCTAACTATATTTAGCAATAAGTTAAGAGAGGTTGAATGGCCTTATGACAGCTGTATCTCAAGTAGTACTAACTTCAACAAATTTCTTGGTAGCTTTCTTGAAATATTTAATGAAACTTTTCCAGTTAAAGCCAAATGTAACAAAACGACTAGGAAGATTGGATGGATAACTCAGGGTATGAAAATTTCTAGTGCCAGAAAGAGGCAACTACATAATGAACTGAAATATAACAAAAACAGACATTTTGCTGTGTATGTGAAACATTATAAAGCCATATTCAAAAAAGTTGTAAAGGCAGCAAAACAAATGGCAAACAATAAGTTTATTTTGCAACATAATAGTAAGACAAAGGCAGTGTGGTCTGTTGTCAAATCAGAGTTAGGAGTAAAGTCAGTAGTAATGAAATAACTAAGATTAAAGTAGACGATAATGTTGTTGTAAACCCAGCTCAAATATCAGAGTGTTTAAATGAATTCTTCATAAATGTAGCAAAGTCAGAAGTTGATGTAGCAGGATATCAGAGTAAAGTAAATCCCTTTGGACTCGGCCAGGAAGCTGAGTACCTCACAGATTTTAAAAAAGTCACAATAAAGGATGTGAAAAATGTTATATTGTCATTAAAAAATAAAAATTCTGCTGGGTGGGATGGCACACCAAGTAAAGTGATTAAAGCAGTATATGACATAATACAATAATTCCAATCCCAAAGAAAGCAGGTGTTGACAAATGTGAAAATTACCGAACTATCAGCTTAATAAGTCACAGCTGCAAAATACTAACACGAATTCTTTACAGACGAATGGAAAAACTAGTAGAAGCCAACCTCGGGGAAGATCAGTTTGGATTCCGTAGAAACACTGGAACACGTGAGGCAATACTGACCTTACGACTTATCTTAGAAGAAAGATTAAGGAAAGGCAAACCTACGTTTCTAGCATTTGTAGACTTAGAGAAAGCTTTTGACAATGTTGACTGGAATACTCTCTTTCAAATTCTAAAGGTGGCAGGGGTAAAATACAGGTAGCAAAAAGCTATTTACAATTTGTACAGAAACCAGATGGCAGTTATAAGAGTCGAGGGACATGAAAGGGAAGCAGTGGTTGGGAAGGGAGTAAGACAGGGTTGTAGCCTCTCCCCGATGTTGTTCAATCTGTATATTCAGCAAGCAGTAAAGGAAACAAAAGAAAAATTCGGAGTAGGTATTAAAATTCATGGAGAAGAAATAAAAACTTTGAGGTTCGCCGATGACATTGTAATTCTGTCAGAGACAGCAAAGGACTTGGAAGAGCAGTTGAATGGAATGGACAGTGTCTTGAAAGGAGGATATAAGATGAACATCAACAAAAACAAAACAAGGATAATGGAATGTAGTCTAATTAAGTCGGGTGATGCTGAGGGAATTAGATTAGGAAATGAGGCACTTAAAGTAGTAAAGGAGTTTTGCTATTTGGGGAGCAAAATAACTGATGATGGTCGAAGTAGAGAGGATATAAAATGTAGACTGGCAATGGCAAGGAAAGCGTTTCTGAAGAAGAGAAATTTGTTAACATCCAGTATTGATTTAAGTGTCAGGAAGTCATTTCTGAAAGTATTCGTATGGAGTGTAGCCATGTATGGAAGTGAAACATGGACGATAAATAGTTTAGACAAGAAGAGAATAGAAGCTTTCGAAATGTGGTGCTACAGAAGAATGCTGAAGATTAGATGGGTAGATCATGTAACTAATGAGGAAGTATTGAATAGGATTGGGGAGAAGAGAAGTTTGTGGCACAACTTGACCAGAAGAAGGGATCGGTTGGTAGGGCATGTTCTGAGGCATCAAGGGATCACCAATTTAGTATTGGAGGGCAGCGTGGAGGGTAAAAATCGTAGAGGGAGACCACGAGATGAATACACTAAGCAGATTCAGAAGGATGTAGGTTGCAGTAGGTACTGGGAGATGAAAAAGCTTGCACAGGATAGAGTAGCATGGAGAGCTGCATCAAATCAGTCTCAGGACTGAAGACCACAACAACAACATGACATAATAGCACCTCTGCTAGCTAAAATAATCAACCAATCTTTTGAACATGGGTGCTTTCCTGATGTGTTAAAATATGCCGAAGTGAGACCTCTGTTCAAGAAAGGGTCAAGGGAAGATATGGGAAACTATCGCCCTAGTTCTATTCTCTCAATCCTGTCAAAAGTGTTAGGGAAAGTAGCTGCAAATCAGATCGTACATAATGCGTTAGATGAGTATGTGCCAAGCAAGACCGTAAGAGATGGAAAAGAGCCACCGTGGTACAACAACCGAGTTAGAAAACTTCTGCGGAAGCAAAGGGAACTTCACAGCAAACATAAACATAGCCAAAGCCTTGCAGACGAACAAAAATTACGCGAAGCGAAATGTAGTGTGAGGAGGGCTATGCGAGAGGCGTTCAATAAATTCGAAAGTAAAGTTCTGTGTACTGACTTGTCAGAAAATCCTAAGAAATTTTGGTCTTATGTCAAAGCGGTAGGTGGATCAAAACAAAATGTCCAGACACTCTGTGACCAAAATGGTACTGAAACAGAGGATGACAGACTAAAGGGCGAAATACTAAATGTCTTTTTCCAAAGTTGTTTCACAGAGGAAGACTGCACTGTAGTTCCTTCTCTAGATTGTCACACAGATGACAAAATGGTAGATATCGAAATAGATGACAGAGGGATAGAGAAACAATTAAAATCGCTCAAAAGAGGAAAGGCCTCTGGACCTGGACCAGTTCAATTTTACACAGAGTACGCGAAGGAACTTGCCCCCCTTCTTGCAGCGGTGTACCGTAGGTCTCTAGAAGAGCTTAGCGTTCCAAAGGATTGGAAAAGGGCACAGGTCATCCCCGTTTTCAAGAAGGGACGTCGAGCAGATGTGCAGAACTATAGACCTATATCTCTAACGACCATCAGTTGTAGAATTTTGGAACACGTATTGTGTTCGAGTATAATGACTTTTCTGGAGACTAGAAATCTACTCTGTAGGAATCAGCATGGGTTTCGAAAAAGACGGTCATGTGAAACCCAGATCGCGCTATTCGTCCACGAGACTCAGAGGGCCATAGACACGGGTTCACAGGTAGATGCCGCGTTTCTTGACTTCCGCAAGGCGTTCGATACAGTTCCCCACAGTCGTTTAATGAACAAAGTAAGAGCATATGGACTATCAGACCAATTGTGTGATTGGGTTGAGGAGTTCCTAGATAACAGGACACAGCATGTCATTCTCAATGGAGAGAAGTCTTCCGAAGTAAGAGTGATTTCAGGTGTGCCGCAGGGGAGTGTCATAGGACCGTTGCTATTCACAATATACATAAATGACCTTGTGGATGACATCGGAAGTTCACTGAGGCTTTTTGCAGATGATGCTGTGGTGTATCGAGAGGTTGTAACAATGGAAAATTGTACTGAAATGCAGGAGGATCTGCAGCGAATTGACGCATGGTGCAGGGAATGGCAATTGAATCTCAATGTAGACAAGTGTAATGTGCTGCGAATACACAGAAAGATAGATCCTTTATCATTTAGCTACAAAATAGCAGGTCAGCAACTGGAAGCAGTTAATACCATAAATTATCTGGGAGTACGCATTAGGAGTGATTTAAAATGGAATGATCATATAATGTTGATCGTCGGTAAAGCAGATGCCAGACAGATTCATTGGAAGAATCCTAAGGAAATGCAATCCGAAAACAAAGGAAGTAGGTTACAGTACGCTTGTTCGCCCACTGCTTGAATACTGCTCAGCAGTGTGGGATCCGTATAGGGTTGATAGAAGATATAGAGAAGATCCAACGGAGAGCAGCGCGCTTCGTTACAGGATCATTTAGTAATCGCGAAAGCGTTACGGAGATGATAGATAAACTCCAGTGGAAGACTCTGCAGGAGAGACGCTCAGTAGCTCGGTACGGGCTTTTGTCAAAGTTTCGAGAACATACCTTCACCGAAGAGTCAAGCAGTATATTGCTCCCTCCTACGTATATCTCGCGAAGAGACCATGAGGATAAAATCAGAGAGATTAGAGCCCACACAGAGGCATACCGACAATCCTTCTTTCCACGAACAATACGAGACTGGAATAGAAGGGAGAATCGATAGAGGTACTCAAGGTACCCTCCGCCACACACCATCAGGTGGTTTATGGAGTATGGATGTAGACGTAGATGTAGATCAAAAATTTTATCGTAAAAAATGATATTGTAAGTAACCAATTTGGATTCCAACAAGGAAAAAACACACTGGATGCAGTAAATAACTTTATTGAGAAGATATGCAAATCATTGGATCAGAGGAGTAAAGTTGCAGGTATGTACGAACTCCACAGTACATGGGGATGACAATATATAACAAGCTAATGGGCAAAAATATATTTAATATGAAGCCAGAGAGTCTAAAAATAAGGCTACAGCATATTCTGTGGGATAAATGCTACTATTCAGTAGAAGAATTCATAGAGGATGACATGATAATTTGAGCAAGGGGAAATTAATTGTTAGTCTTATTGTAAGTGTAACAAAATTGTTTTATTATTATGATACCATTTGTTAAAATCAGTTGTTTTAATTAATTTTTATTGTACGTGTATTTTTATATTGTATTATTGTTATGGTACCATTTGTTAAAAATCAGGTGTCGTATGTATACGGTAAAACTTTACCAAAATTTTGACGTGTCTCCTGTACCTAAATCAAATGATTTAGATTATGTACGTTATGGGACTAATAAACCACAATTCTGTGTTTTGTATGTTCTAAATGTATCTGTGCCAATATGACAATGATAAGCTTGTGAATTATAAGAAAGTTGCACTTGTCTGTAAAATGTTCAATTTATAATGGAATAAGTGCCTGATGTATCAGCAATTTTGTGTTACCGCCTGCAATTCTGGACAGGGTATGTTGGAAATTTGCCTCTCTTCTTAAACTCACAGAAAAATGATTTTGACATTAGGTTTGTATATGAAACTGTATCTAAAATTAACTGTGTGTCAATATTAAATATTTTCAGTTTAATAATTGCTTGTACTAATTCTCCCTGCATATTATTCATTATCTCTAACTCATGCTGATAGAGAGCATCCTTGACGTTCCTTGTTTGTCAAATCTTATGAAACAAGTTTGTAGTTTTCCTTTGCCCCCACTCCCACAGAAATCAATAGGCTAGTGCTTAATAACAACCTGTTGGGGTTTCCCGACAGCTTAGTGTGACTTAATTCATTACCTGGAGTGCCAATTTTTGTTGTTGGCTGCTCATGATGTTTCTTTGTGAGTGACTGTGTTGCTATTGGTAGAAACGTTGGCTGTTGTACAGCATAAGACATGTTGTTGTTGGCGCATGTCGGCCACTGCTGTGGCTGACTGACTGCATTTGGTGTATGGCATTGTGATGGTGAATTCTAATTTGATCATGTATTGAAATTACTCCTGTTTTCAAAATTTCTTTTAAATCTTACGTATTTTCCATTCCCGTACTCGTTACTCCTGGGTATGTAACTGTACTGTTGTGCCTACCATCACTGCTGTGTGTTTAGATCACGTTCCATAGCCTGATTTATGTAACTATGTAGTTGAGCCTGATTTTCTGTTGCTCTATTCAGAACAGGTCTTTCTTGATATATTAAGTCGATAGAATCAAGCACTGACAGAAAATATTCATTGTCATGCCCTGGCATTGTGACTAATTTTTCTCTGATGTTCCATGGTAGACGACTTCTCAAAATTTTTAATATGTCTACCTGTGATACTGGGTTCATCCAGTAGTGTGTCTTCCCTCAGGTATTGTTCAAAGTATTCGTGTAGACTACCTTATTTGGCAATGAATGATGCGGGGTTGAAAACCTCGTGTCCGAGTCTGTCTTGTGCTGCCTCAGAGCAGTATTTGTCAAGGAAAGCTCATTCAAATTGTATGCAAGTGCTGCAACGTTTGGCTATTTCAGTTTCCCATGAAAGTAAATAACCTTGTGTATACCCCACAGCAAATCTGATTTTCTTTGCTTCTGTCCAGTTGCATGGGAATACAGAAAAAAAGCACTGATAAATACTACCAGATTCTTTCTTTTACTTTTGGTAGTGAATGTAGGAAACTGTCGATGTATCAGCAAACCTTCATCTGCAAAAATTGTTGATAGACATGTGGCATTTTTGGTCATATTTATGTGGTTATTGTAGCTACCTGTAATTCCAGTTGGTAATTGCTCAGGTGTTGGAGTTGTGGTTAAGTTTACATTTTGCACTATACAACTGTCACTGGTAACCACTATAGGACTTAATTTGTGGATAAATACCAACAGCTTGTGGTGTGCTCCCTAGCCTGTGGCTTATTTACATGCACATTGGGAGATCTGGTAATATTTTCTTCTAAAAAATTGCTGATCCTACTTTCCATGGCTTATAGGCTAATGGTTAATGTTTACCTTGCTCACTATATCATTTTTTTTCTGAGTAGCTTGTTCTACTACATCTATGTATAACTTACAGTCAGTTACTAACAAATGTGTAGAAGCCAGTTAATTGGTAGTAACATTTTGTATGCTATGATTCTTCTGTAGTAAATATAACAAGTGTATTGTTAACATTTAATGCCTAAGTGTTCATGCACAATACAATTAATGTAGAAACTAGAATTCTCTCATGTGTTTATTATATAAGAATCTAGGTAACCATTGAAATGTGTCATTTGTTTTATGGTGAGAGTTTTAATTGTTAATTAATCAAATAATCATTTTTAACAAAGCTGAGGATTGTTTGGAATTGTTAAGAAAGTATAAATATTTACAGACATGTTGGCAATGATCATGAGTAACTATGAACAACCCCATTATTACGAGCAGTTAAGAATGTTATAATTGGCGGAGGAGCTGGGATACAGTGTAAATCTGTAAACTAATCTTTTATTTTGTTTCAGAGTTGGCCCACTTGTTGAAATAATAGTCCAGTTTTCGAGACCAGTACAAAGAAGAAAGTGAGTAACACTACAAAGGACGTAATGATACTTATGTGAAATCGCAATTTGGAGAACCAACTGTAAGTACAAAAATTATTTAAATTTTAATTTTGTGAAATTGTTTTTCGTCTGCATTGTCATTATTGAGGACAATAGGGAGGTTAACAACAATAGGGAAGTTGACGGTAAGGAGGAGGTTAATGGAAACCTGCAAAAACAGTGTAGATATAATTGATAATAATGTAGTTGATCAAGAAAATGAAATCGAAGAGGATAGTGATCACAGCAGGGCCAGTGCAAGGCACTGTGGCAGGACTGTCATGTTTACACTGGAGGAACAGAGAGGGAGAAGCAGTTTGGCATACACGACAGTATTCTTATGAGTGAAGCACTGCCAGCATGTTACGCACTGTGTGTTTACTCACAACTAATTTTGCAGAAAACTAAATCTAATTTGGAAATTCAAATGCAGTGTTTGATACTGCTGTTACATGTTTAGCCTGAAGCAATTTTGCTAAGCTCTTCAATGGCCATTTCCGAGTGCTTTATTCTTCCCGCATTATGGAAAAAAATGGTTGAGCATTGCTACAGTCAAAGATGTCCAACACCTACAATGGCTAGAAGTATTCAGAATGGGTAAATACACTGAGAGTAATTTCAAGGGATAAAGATATTGCTAATAAGCCTGGCATACGTTTGGTTTTGACGCATTTTTGAAAATTTTTGCTAACCGTTGCTGAGTGATAGTCGGACATTTTGGTTTCTGAGCCATGAAACACCTGTCTCCACATGCACGAACAACAAACTCTGACCAGCACTTTTGTTTGACAAAACTACTCGCACACTATCTCTTTGCCAATATTTATTTACTGTATAATCCGTGTGAATCCATGTTTCATTTTAGTAAACTACAGGTCGCTTTGATTCTGATGAAAACCTGAGAGGGTATGGTCTTTTAGCAACAATGCCCTTTCGTCCACACAAAACAAGACTTTAATTTTGACACCTTCTAAAAGGAAAATCCATACACAGAACATTGCTTCTAAGGGTTTCCTAGCTAGCTTTGAAACTCATTTCTGTTTGACAAAATTTGTGCAGCTTTCGCAAAGTTCATATTTCTTTCTATTGTTCATAATGCCATAGAAATTGCTGCCTGATAATACATTTATCCCTATCATCGGTCACATACTTATTGTGAGCTTCTTGCTTCTTCTTCTTCTTCTTCTTGGGCGCTAGTTTAACTGTAGCCTCACTGTACCTCGTCACGTGACCTGCCACGTCTACATTTTGCCTTTCCAGGCAATAGGTATTGTTGCGTTCTCTGCAACGAAAATTACAGAATTCGTTTCAGTAGTTGGCCAAGGCAGTCAGGACTAGTCTGAAGCATTTTCATTGCGTTTCGTAGGAACAGAATAATTTGTGCGTCTGAATTTCTTGCAACTTGGGATGTAATAGGTAAATGCTTTTCATATAACATACAATTAGTATTGCACGTGCATGTTACTCATAAGTTAGAATTTTTCTCATTCAAGATTGCAGAATAGCAAAATTTATTTTTCTTATGATCCGTTACTTCAAAAATTGACAAGTCAACAAATAAGCACACATCGTCCTGATAGCTAGAATGAAAATAAAACGAAGAAAAGTGAAATGATACGGCGATGACTAATTTGTTACCCCTTATTCCATGATCAGACAGGAAAGAACAGACATCTGGAACTTATGACAGATGTCGAGTGTCAGTTCTTTGAAATGAAAAACCTCAATGCAGTGAGTGAATATATTTCGACCTGCATTAGTACCCATCAAAGTCCCAGTGTGTATTTATTGCATTATTATGTTACTCCATCTCCTTATTCTTCCTCTCTCCATTGTCTTCCACCCCACTCTGACCATTTCACCTGTGAGTGTAGCAAAATTCGGCCTGAAATTCAGTTTCACGTGGCTCAATTCTTATAACTTAATCTCCTGAACAATGTAACATACAGTAATATAATTTTACATTCACGTGCAGTGGAACATCAGGAAAATGTCTGCGAAGTGTTTCAAATAAAGTTGTTAGTACACTGACATCAACAGTTTCTGTACAAACTCACCCTCTTCCCCTTTCTGACTTGGACAAACAGTCCAATTGTACAGTAACAGCCTAACAAACTAATTTAAACATGTAAATTTTAACCATAAACAATAATTTCCGACATAGAGGTGTATGGAAATATGTAGTTGTGAAAAAAGTTACGAAGAAAATAATTATAGAATCTTAATTACAGTAATGTGCAAAAGTCTGTTAATTGGTAGGAATATTTTACATGCTATGAATCTTCTGTAATTAGTAAATATAACAAGTGTATTGTTAACATCTGATACCTAAGTGTTTATACACGATACAATTAATAGAGAGACTAGAATTCACTCGTGTTTAATATGTACGAATCTAGGTAATCATTGAAATGTGTCATTTGTTTTAGGGTGAGAGTTTTATTTGTTAATTAATAAAATAATCATTTTAAACAATGCCGAGAATTGTTTGGGATTGTTAAGAAAGTATGAATAGTTACTGACATGTTGGCAATGTTGGTCAGTCTTGTTTTTGTTTTTAAGCAATGAGCATGTAGCTGCTCCTTTCATATTTTAAGTATTGTAGGCAAATGCAGTAATACTTTGATTTTGTTTTTAATGTATAATAAAAATGATTAAATTTGTCGAGCACAACTCATTTAGTGTTGCTTCGATATTCACCTTCACATCTGCAATTTTCTTTATCTGTTGCTGTACGAGTCATGATGTTTATTAAAAGAATCTACCTTCTGTTTTAACTCCGTAATGTTATTGTTAACTTCAGAAAGTACTTCAAATTTGGCTCGTCTTTTGTGTCATTTAATATTTCATCAATTTAAGTGTGAAAATTCTTGGCTAAGTTGTTGAGCTTCTGTGGGGCTGTGACTCGCAAATACTTGTTTTTGTTCTTGTATCATTATATTTAGATCTTATGTAACACTTTTGTTAGTGTTTTACTGTGTTCACATCCTGTGTGAAATTATCAATTTCAGTATTCTTATCTTGTTCCGTATGACTAACATTGGTGTGCACATTATCTAATTCGATGTTTATGTTAGGTAATAACTGTCATAGCAGTCCATCAGTTGTTCTACTGCGGGTTTTTTTTTTTTTTTTTTTTGTTTGTGGTTTTAGGGCGCAAAACTTCTATGGTCATTAGCGCCCAGCCCGTGACGTAGAAAACAGGGAAAAAAAAACGAAATTTAAAATCAGCAGCAATGGAAACAAAGTCAGAAAATTTGAAAAACTAAAGGCAGAAGGAATGCTTAAAAGTCCACTATAGAAAGGGGTTGGTTGTCCCCAAAAAAAGCTTCAAATGACTGACGTCATTTCACTGTCACTAATAAACTGTAGAACGCGGTCAGCTGAGCGCGTGTCATCTGCTAAAATCGACGATAGATCAGGCGAGAGCTGTAGACGGGAGCGTAACGGATTAAAATAGGGGCATTCAATTAAAAGGTGTCTGACCGTCCACAGCTGAGAGCAGTGGGGACAGAGTGGGGGAGGATCACCGCTTAAAAGATGTCGATGACTAAAAAGACAGTGCCCTATCCGGAGTCGAGCTAAAATTACCTCCTCCCGACGACGCGTTCGGGAGGAAGAGGTCCAAGCGCAAGGAAGGGCTTTCACTTCCCGCAATTTATTGTGGGGAAGTGTTGACCAATGCGCATGCCATAAATGAGTAACTTGGCGACATAAACCGCTCCGTAGATCGGTAGACAGAAGAGACTGAAGAGCTGGCCGAGGAAGAGAGACTGCAGCCTTGGCCGCTATATCGGCCGCCTCATTTCCACAGATACCAGCATGTCCCGGGAGCCAGAGGAACGCCACTGAGACGCCCCCCAGGTGGAGCAAGCGCAGACAGTCCTGAATCCGGTGGACCAGAGGGTGCACAGGGTAAAGAGCTTGGAGACTTAGGAGAGAGCTGAGAGAATCTGAGCAGATTACGTACTGTATCCGCTGATGGCGGCGGATGTAGTGGACAGCCTGGAGAACAGCGTAAAGCTCCGCAGTATAAACCGAACACTGGTCGGGAAGCCGAAAGTGATTTGGGGTGTCGCCAACAATATAGGCACTCCCTACACCTAACGATGTTTTCGAACCATCGGTGTAAATAAATGTGGCTTCCGTCATTTGTGCACATAGAGCAGCAAATGCCCGACGGTAAACAAGTGTAGGGGTACCATCCTTGGGAAATTGACATAGGTCTCTGAGCAAGTCGATCCGGGGACGGAGCCAAGGCGGTGCTGTACCCCAAGTTGTCAAGAAGGTTTTAGGAAAGCGGAAGGAAAGAGAATGGAGCAGTTGACGGAAGCGGACTCCCGGGGGTAGTAGGGAGGAGGAGCGGCCTGCATACCAGACATCAAAGGAGGCGTCGAAAAAAAGGTTATGGGCTGGATTAGCAGGCATGGAAGACAGATGGCTAGCATAACGACTCAGAAGGACTGCCCGCCGATTGGACAGCGGAGGTTCAGCAGTCTCAGCATAAAGGCTTTCCACAGGGCTGGTGTAAAAAGCTCCAGACACTAAACGTAATCCACGGTGGTGGATAGAGTCGAGACGCCGAAGAATAGACGGCCGAGCAGAGGAGTAGACTATGCTTCCATAATCCAATTTCGAGCGCACTAAGGCGCGATAGAGGCGGAGAAGGACCACTCGGTCCGCTCCCCAAGAGGTACCATTCAGGACACGGAGGGTGTTAAGGGAACGCAGACAGCGAGCCGAAAGATAGGAAACGTGAGAGGACCAGCACAGTTTTCTGTCAAACATAAGACCCAAGAATTTAGCGACGTCGGAAAACGGAAGGGTGACAGGACCTAGATGTAAGGAGGGCGGAAGAAACTCCTTACGTCGCCAAAAATTAACACAAACGGTCTTACTGGGTGAGAAACGGAAGCCGGTTTCGATGCTCCACGAGTGGAGGCGATCGAGACATCCTTGAAGACGTCTTTCAAGAAGGCTGGTCCGTTGAGAGCTGTAGTAGATCGCAAAATCGTCCACAAAGAGGGAGCCCGAGACATCAGGAAGGAGACAATCCATAATTGGATTAATGGCGATGGCAAACAGTACAACACTCAGCACGGAGCCCTGGGGTACCCCGTTTTCTTGGGAGAAAGTACGGGAGAGAGTAGTGTTCACCCGCACCCTAAATGTGCGCTCTGCCATAAATTCGCGAAGAAAAAGGGGCAGCCGGCCTCTAAAGCCCCAAGAGAACAGTGTGCGGAGGATGCCTGTCCTCCAACAGGTATCGTACGCTCTCTCCAGATCAAAAAATATTGCTACCGTTTGGCGTTTCCGGAGAAAATTGTTCATGATATAAGTGGAGAGAGCAACAAGATGGTCAACGGCAGAACGATGCCTTCGAAATCCGCATTGGGCTGGTGTTAAAAGACTGCGGGACTCCAGCCACCAAGCTAAACGGTAATTCACCATACGCTCCAAAACCTTACAGACACTACTCGTGAGAGAAATGGGGCGATAGCTAGAGGGGAGACGTTTGTCCTTTCCAGGTTTCGGAACGGGAACGACAATAGCTTCCCGCCATCGCCTGGGAAAGGTACTGTCGGTCCAAATTCGATTATAAAGGCGAAGGAGGTAACGCAGGCTATGGGTTGATAAATGCAGCAACATTTGGACATGGATACCATCCGGTCCTGGGGCGGAGGAGCGAGAAGAAGAGAGTGCATGTTGGAGTTCGCGCATGGAGAAAACAGTATTGTAGCTTTCGCGATTTTGAGAGGAGAAAGCAAGATGTCGCACTTCCGCTGCACATTTCTTCGGGAGAAACGCTGGCGGGTAATTTGAAGAGCTCGAAATCTCAGCAAAGTGCTGACCCAATGAGTTAGAAATTGCGACGGGATCCACTAAGGTATCATGCGCGACAGTGAGCCCAGAGACCGGGGAGAAACTAGGTGCGCCTGAGAACCGTCGAAGCCGACTCCAAACTTCCGAGGAGGGAGTGAAGGTGTTAAATGAGCTAATAAAGAATTTCCAGCTTGCCTTCTTGCTATCGCGGATGACGCGACGGCATCGCGCACGGAGCTGCTTATATCGGATACAGTTGGCCAAAGTTGGATGGTGACGGAAAATGCGAAGAGCACGTCGCCGCTCACGTATTGCGTCACGGCATGCCTCGTTCCACCAAGGAACTGGAGGGCGCCGGGGCAATTCGGAGGTGCGTGGTATTGAACGTTCCGCAGCTGTGAGAATAACGTCGGTAAAATGTGTGACCTCATCGTCGACGCTGGGAAAGCGACGGTCATCGAATGTCGCTAGAGACGAAAAAAGTGTCCAATCGGCTTGGGCAAACTTCCAGCGTCGCGAGCGCATATATGGCAGTTGAGGCTGCAGTCGAAGAACACATGGAAAGTGGTCACTCGAGTGTGTATCATCAATGGCGAACCATTCGAAGCGCCGAGCTAGCGGAACAGTACCAACCGCAAGGTCCAAATGGGATAAATTTGCCGTGGAGGCAGATAAAAATGTGGGGACCCCCGTGTTGAGGCAGACTAGATCCGCTTGGTGGAAGACGTCTAGCAATAGTGAGCCACGTGGACAAGGATGTGGAGATCCCCAAAGCGGGTGGTGGGCATTGAAGTCCCCAACCAACAAATAGGGGGGTGGAAGCTGATCAAGAAGATGAAGGAGATCAGCTCGTGCCATTGGTGTAGACGATGGAATGTATACCGTACAAAGAGAGAACGTGTACCCAGAAAGGGAAAGACGGACGGCGACAGCTTGGAAGGAAGTGTTTAAGGGGATTGGGTGATAATGGAGAGTATCATGGAGCAGAATCATGAGTCCTCCATGGGCTGGAGTGCCTTCAACAGAGGGGAGGTCATATCGGACGGACTGAAAATGAGGGAGAACAAAGCGGTCATGGGGACGCAGCTTTGTTTCCTGAAGACAGAAGATGACCGGCGAGTAGGATCGTAAGAGGATCGACAATTCCTCCCGATTGGCGCGAATGCCGCGGATATTCCAGTGGATAATGGACATTGGGTGAACAGAAAAGGAGGAACGTGACCAAGGGTGCTGTCAACTCAACGACTGCTCAGAGCTTGCGACCGACAGCATGGAATGGCATTCAGTCGAAGGCAGAAGATCCTGATCCATAGGTTGGTCAGGAGCAGCTCCTGCCACCAACGATCGGCCAGTTGACCGGCCACCAACAGTGCGCCTCGGCGACACAGAAGACGGCCGAGGGCGATTTCCGCCAGGAGGTGCTGTAGATGGGACACGCCTTGGCGGAGAAGGAGAGGAACTGTGTTTCTTCGTAGCCTTCTTGGAGGTATGTTTAGATGAAGGAGGAACCGATGGTTGTGAAGTTGTAGTACGTAAAAACTCTTCACGAGAATGCTCTTTTTTTGAAGACTTGGCGTCTGACTTTTGGGCTTGAGATTTAGCAGAACCCGACGAAGGGTGAGCCATAGAGTGGGCAGGTGAAAGAGGTGAGGTTGAACGGGCGATCTTTGCGCTGGCCGATCTGACGACCGTGGTACTAAATGTGAGGTCGCAAGTCTGCGTGGCCGCCTCCTTTGTTGACCGAGGAGAAGCAAGGACAGCGCTGTATTTTCCTTTCTGAGGCACGGTGGGCTGGCGACTGGCGAGTAACTTTCGAGCAGCAAAGGTCGACACCTTTTCCTTCACTCTTATTTCCTGGATCAGCTTTTCGTCCTTGAAAACGGGGCAATCTCGAGAGGAAGCAGCGTGGTCACCCAAACAGTTGATGCAGTGAGGGGATGGAGGTGGACAAGCACCCTCATGGGCATCCTTGCCACACGTAACACATTTGGCCGGATTGGAACAGGACTGGCTGGTGTGATTGAACCGCTGACATCGATAGCAACGCGTAGGGTTTGGGACATAAGGGCGAACGGAAATGATCTCATAGCCTGCTTTGATTTTTGATGGGAGTTGAACTTTGTCAAATGTCAAGAAGACAGTGCGGGTCGGAATGATGTTCGAGTCAACCCTTTTTCTTAACCCGATGAACAGCGGTGACGCCCTGGTCAGACAGGTAGTGCTGAATTTCTTCGTCAGACAATCCATCGAGGGAGCGTGTATAAACGACTCCACGCGAGGAATTTAAGGTACGGTGCGGTTCCACCCGGACAGGGAAGGTGTGGAGCAGAGAAGTACGCAGCAATTTTTGAGCCTGGAGGGCACTGTGTGTTTCTAACAACAGGGTACCATTCCGTAATCTGGAACAAGACTTTACGGGACCCGCAATTGCGTCGACACCTTTCTGAATAATGAAAGGGTTGACCGTGGAAAAGTCGTGACCTTCGTCAGACCGAGAAACAACAAGGAACTGTGGTAACGATGGAAGAACCGTCTGTGGCTGAGACTCAGTGAACTTACGTTTGTGAGCAGACATAGTGGAAGGTGAGGAAACCATTGTGGAAGAATCCCCCATGATTACCGGCGTCTCCGATGGCGCGCTCCTCCCTTGTGGGGGCCCTCACCGAGGGCACACCCGCCTTAGGTGATTGTTCACACCTCAGGTCACACCTCCCGACAAACGGACGGAGGGACCAATCGGCACTTTCGGAAGGTATCAGCTCGGGTAATCACCCCTCCCTGGGCCTGGCCGTTACCAGGGGGTACGTACGTGTCCTACCTGTCTACCCGGGGCGGGGAATTACGCGTTACCCCGTCACCGGCTACGCATGGAAGTGCGTGGGTCGGCCTTCAGACACGCACAGGGAGGAAAAAAGAGAAAGGGAAAGGAAAGAAGAGGGGGTCTCAAACGCCGCAGCGGAGAAAAGGGCAAGGAGAAGAGGGAAGGAAAAGAGAAGGACAGAGGAAGGACAGGGGAAGGACGAGGACTTGTAAGTGAAGAAAGCAAGTAAGTTGGAAAAGTTTCGAGCGTCCGTCTCCGGACGTAGGCACAAACCATACTCCCAGAGGGGGAGAAAGGGAAGGAAATAGTCAGAGGTGAGGGGGGGGGGGGCGAAGATGGGGGACGGGGAGGGATGCGGAAAGGGAAGGGAAGGTATGCAGCCCGGAAAGGAAGGAGGGCCACATTAGCTCGGGGTCCCGTGCTCGCTACGCACGTGTCCACAAAAGAGTTGTGGACCCCCTGGGGGGTTCTACTGCGGGTACTGTCAGCTTTGTAACATGTTGTCCAGATTCATATTTGCATTGTTCTGTTTCATTCGTAAGCAGTATGTCTCTCTGGGAGCTGTGTGACATTGTCTTGTCAATTGTAAACACTGTATCGTCAAGGTTATTCTGCTGTCATTTGTCACACCTGGGACACTCGTCTCTAACCTACTTGAACTTTTTGCGGTAGACATATATGGCACCTGAACTTCAATTGTTTGTTTGCACAATTCTATACACCTCAGCTGATTGTGTTTTCCCCGGGTCCAATTCTTATTTCTGTCCAAAATTTTCTTCCTTTTTGCTTTACTTGTTCCTCATTGTGATTCATGTAAACAGAAAATACAGATTACTAGTTTTTATGACTAATAACAATATCATAGAAATCTCTATCTAGAACAATAGCTAGCAAACCCTACTTACAATTGGTGGCCTGACATAGTGGCACCTATCTCACCAGTTTTATTATAACAATAATAGAAAAGGAAAAAATTAATGGATCTGCAACTGCATTATTAGTAAATGATCTGTGTGTACAAAACTGTGTTACTCTTCCTTCACTTTACCTTGGGTCCCTCCTTTCTATCTGTATTTTAATTATGTCATCTTCTGAAAGCTCTTATACTTGTGCTTATCTTACGAAATAGGATCGTGGATTTCCTGTCGCATTTCAATTTTAGAAGCAGGCAGCTTAATCCACGGACACCAGTGCCTCTCAAGATGAAGGAAATCCTCCCAGCTTCACTCCACTTCACCCCAATAAAAGTAGTTAATGCTGTTATTAAGTCTTCTCTTACTCAGAATCACATATAATACAAAGCACTCATTGCAAATCTTTCTTCGAGCAACACATATGAGAGAATGAAACAACAATAATGTACAATGAAAAGTGAATGATGTTTTTTGTTCATTTGTCTGCTCCTTACTGACCACTCATAATTAATGGCTTTGCTGACGTACATAGTCCTTGCTTCTGTTATAATCACTGTTTCATTCTTTTGTTCATTAATGAATTCTAACTTTACCTTCACATTGTTATCCTGACAAACTTCATTAAAGCTTATGAGCTTCAGTGCAATCAGTTTAATGGTATTGGATCAAACAGAAGAAAAAAACAAAGATGTATCCATCTTTATAGTTGTTGTATTTATGTATGAATGAATAATGTCAAAACTAGAAAATTATTCACAACACAGTAATGTAAGACAACCAATCATGCAAACTGATACTTTCCACAATCTGCTCTCTTCACACCGCAGTTTGCTGCACTGATACTGAAAGTGTTTCACTTCTATAGCAATGCTACTGGAATAGGCATATTAAGAAGGATTGTCACTTTTTAAAGTTTCCAGCTTTCTCTTCTTGCTACCTTTTGACTGAATGCCTGGTGTGTATTCTTTATTACACCAGTAACAAATTTGTTGCAACACAGAATAATTTTCACAGTTTTCAATCATTTGATTGTCACACAAATTAGGCTGCTCAAAATTTGATGACAAATTACACAATATCAATCCCTCAGTGCTTGTGTTTGGCTATACTCCTGCAATATGGGCTTTTCAGATTAAAGATGCACAAGTTTGAAAAAGTGATATAGCTGTAGCCTACATGACAACCTTAATGACAAATGGCCTTAGGTCAAGGAAGCCGCTTCTATCTGAGTACCTTATATGCGTAATGAACTCCTCGCAATTCATAACTTCGTGAAAAACTGGACTATTCTAGCACACACTGCATTTCAGTTTTCTTGCAGCCACTGAGGTACATGATCAATGGTAAGTTGCTGTTAACACCATTAGTGTCAGAATCTGATACACAGGGAGAGGCAGAACAGTGAGAAAACAGTGTGTATCCCTTCTATGGTTATAAAACATAGAAATAATTTACTTTGATTAGTCTACCTGTCACAGGTTTCTTTAAGATCTTCAAAAATGTAGAAATTCAGTTTTTTCTCCGCTTAAAGTATTTGCCTGATTGATACATTCCAATGTGACACAGGCAGTTGTCTGCTATCCAAATTGGTCTTCAGGAAGATTAGTGTGAAATTTTCCAGGCTAAGTGGATTTCACATACACAATTTTTGAAATCTCAAGACTGGAACAGGTAGACAACTTCAGAGCAGATAATGTTTCTTTTGTAAAGACTGACATGCCCCTTGCCAACCCCTACCATTTATCAAGATGAGCCAGAAAGTGTTTTTGAGGTAATGAGCTGCTCATCTGTGTACCAGGATGGTATATTGACAATTTTATGGAAAGGATGTTGCTACTCACCTTATAGTAGAGATGAGTCACAAGAAAAAGAAACAAGTAAGGTCTTCATTTGGACTGAACAACCAGAATGAGGTGGGGAAAAGGCAGGGCAACTAGGTGCAGTCAGGAGGTTAGCTGGAGAGCAGGGCAGGGTGGGGCAGGGGTGGGGGCGGGGGCAGCAGGAAAGGGGAAGAAAGAAGACTGTGCGTACTTGTGGAAGAGTGCTGTAGAGGGAACAGGAAAGGGGATAGGAGAATAAGGATATTCTGTGGTGACATGACAAGCAACAAGCTGTCTGCATGAATGGTCACCAACAAACTATGGCCAAGAAACAGCTGGACCACCCAGTTGTGAGCATGCTGCCAACACAACCTCCTTCATTTCATGGACTGCTTCACAGTCTCTGCGAAGTGAATTCTACCCACCAATACCAGCCTTTCTGAATTGCACAGGTGTGAACTCTTCCTGCAACATCTCCTGTGTCTCTGTAGCCCTCCTACCCTCAAACTGGGACAGTCACCTAAAATGTTAACATCTGTCTTTGTGAAAATTCTTTTAGTATTCACCACAGAAATATTTTTGTTTATGAAGCTCATGCTTGCTTATCATTTGATCAATGTGTAATCATCATCAGCTCCAGTTTCAAAAGACTCGATATTTATTGGTCACAGCAATAATGAGCCATCCACATTGGCTACATTGTCTCCTATCACAAGGAGTGTGTACTTGTAGTTGCACCTAGCTTCTTGATTGCAATGGATCTGAATCCTGTCAGGAAAATGATTTACTCAGACAGAGAAAGATACCATTGCTGCTTTCAGCAGCATTTCTTCTCTTGGCATACGCAGTAGCTTATTTTCTTTCTTTCTTTCTTTATTTATTTATTTTCATTGGATCCGTACACAACATACATTTTATGGATCAAGTCAAATTTGTATTGCATGAATTCAAGTGGAGTAATATGCTTAACAAGCAGTATTTAGCAAATTATGGGTGTATACGTCAATATTTGAGTACCATACCATATCTTTTAATTACAATTTGCTTACATCATCTAAAAGATCTTTCAAACTGTTTCTTGATACCTATCTTTGCAACCTGTTATAAATGTAATGTATTCAGACCTTAGCAGCACTTGCCTCTGAAATTTAATACTTCCCTTTCCATGAAGGCATTGGTGCATTAGCCAGGAATGTACAGTATTGGCCAAAAATACGATTTTAGTACCACTACATTGTTGGAAAATTGCTCCATTACACGATGCAAGATTGAGACCTCTCCATGTATCCAATTCAGGGTAGCACAGGGAATGGAGTTATCGACACTGGGTCTCTGGGGCAAGAACCAGACATGTCAATAGCTTGCACTCTCACTGCAACAAACAGAAGCCATTCTGCCATGTGAAATACATCCAAGGCGTTCACTGTGGTTGATGTTACACAAGATGTAGTTTTACAATTCTCGTCTCCCTCAAAACTGCTGTATCAGCTTAACACTAAGATGGCTGAAAACGAGAAGTTTACTGCTCCAAAATAAAGGCTCTGTAAGTGTTCCATTGCAAATAAGCATGTAGTTTGCAGTAGTGCGTCATTATGACAACCTGTCAACCACGAATTCATCATTCAGGAAGCCTCAGCTACAATGCTTGAGAAGGACGTTCAGGAAGTGCCTCTGCTAGTTAAATCTAACAAACAGGAACATATCATAATGCTGGACAAGAACTTGCCAGTATCAGACATGGATTATATGACAAGGCCATCTGTGACAGAACAGTTACAGATGCCACTTACCATTCATCAGAAAGAGAATCATAATGAACTTGTGTACCATACATACTTATGATTCACTAGTGTAGCAATTCTTTTTAAATCACATACTGCTCATAATATTCAGTAAGCTTTCAAGTGCCAATAGTTGTTTGTTTTAGTAACTAATTTTTGAACATTAAAAAGAGCTCCTTGGTGAAAAATCGATACTAGTCCAATTTCTTCAATTCAATAAATAGTCAATTATAATTGCACTGGTAGTCGAAATAAGGTTGGACGAAGACAACACCAGTTAATGAAGTTCTTCTATTGTAGGAATTAGTGTTTTACTTGGAAGTATGAAAAATGTATCTTACATTTTTATTGCACCAATGCATTCATCTGTCTGTGCATTTGTAGCAGAAACAGCGAAAGTGAAAAAATGGACCTAGTATTACAGTACCCAAAAATTCAGGTGTTGCAGAGGGTATGAACCATGTTATACTAAATTTCATGTTCTTACCAAATTGCCCTTAAATAAATTGCAATTTCTTCCTACATGGGGTTGAAAGTGATTGCCAACCCCTCCTTGAGTTTATGCATGACGTACGTACATCCACCAAAATACTTCTCAGGAACTCCTCTTCTACTCTATACAGGTTTTTCTCAATTCACCTGCCAGTTTCAGTTTTTATAATGAACAGTGCATTGGATATGGCATAAATGTAGACATCACGCTATGTCACAAACCAATTTGCAATTTGTAACCACAATCGTTACTTCCTTATCAGATTTGTTGGCTGTGCAACAATTTTTTCACCTTTCAAACTCATCTATACCTGGGTCTGAACTATGGATTGGTCTGTCACCACAACCATGAAAAAGGAGAAATTAGTGAGCTTGCATAGTACTATTACACACTGAACCCCACATGTAGTTTCTGATAACCAAGTTAATTTGGCTCTGGCATTTCAATAAACAGAGCTGATTTAGAGGAACACAACACACTAATAATCTTAACGATTATTGGTGCAAATGACTGATCATCAGTATCACTACTGCTAGATGAGCAAGTTCAATGTGAATCCAGGAACTTGGTTCAATTAACAGCCTTTCACAAGGTCAGCAATCAGTGACTTTCAGGAGTGGCTCTAAACTAACATAGGCTGGTAGCATCACTTCTGAAGGTTCTACAGAATAAGATAACCATAATACACTGATCACTTTATACAGAAACTCTCAAAAAGAATACTTCAACTGTTTCACTTTATTATTGCGGGTGGCAGAATGAAAGCACCAAGAGGTGACCCATCACTTCTAGAAAGCTACCGGCACCATCCATGCAGTACAGTAAATACATATTCCATCTCATGTAACAAGTATTCATTTAGGCAGATGAAAAACCATTTACACAGTCTGAAATCTCATTAACTTTATGAATGTGTAAGAAATAGCTTTTGGATCAATGTTACTGGAGAATGGTGAAAGTTTTATGAATAGCTAGTGTGGTGGTACTGAATCTAGTTGAGGAGGACAATTTATGGCATCATCTGACTAAAAGATGAGAGCAATTTATAGAACAACATTTCAGTTCAGTGTGTAGACCTGCAATAATGATGAACAATGTATTACAGTGTCCACATTGCACTTTCTTATGGGGCTTCAGTGGATACTGACACTTGTCAACAGCAGTGAAGCCACTGTCACAAGAAAATACTCAGTCCAGTTAATAATGAAAATTAGATATGTATTTCAGTTGAGGCTTGTTAGTTACACATAATAGGATAAAGATGTGAACAATGAAGGTGAGGAGAAAGAGTTACACAAATTATTTACCTTGTTAACACCACTTGGATTTCCACATCACCATAGAGGTACCAAGAATGATGCGTTACTCTATATTTTACATGGCGAGTTCCCCAGTAGGCCTATAAACCATGATAAGCACACAATCAAGAAAATTTGTGTTTTGAAGATACAAGAAAATACCATGTATCAGCAAAATGTGTCACCAAATATGAATACGAAAGGATAAAGTTAAATATTTTGAAACAGGGATGAAAAGGATTCAACAAACTTTAATGGCTGAGAAAAAGGTGTCTACAAAAATCCAAACACAATGCAAACAGGGTTCTACAAGGAACTTGAGAAAGAATTCCACATGCAGCAAGTGTTTTTTCTTGTAGGCATACCACAGAGGCATGGTCAAAATAAAGCCTGGCACCTAAATAAAGACTGAAAGAACAAACAAAGTTCAAGAATATACGTAGCTATGTTCTTTCCTGGAGCTACAAGCTCAGAAAAGGAACATTTCATGGAATATGTCCTGCACAGAAAGGATTTGAAGAACCATACTGTGCAAAGAAATGCCAGGTAGTATAAGGTGTCCAAGAAACGAAACACAGATCAATCCCATTGGCAACAATGAAAGAAATGGTAATCAATATCCCCATGACAACCATCACTGACTTAGGAAAATGAAGGAGAAACATCAGCCCTGCAGAGGAAGGCATCACTGATCCCACCAGAAAAAGCACTGTCAACCACAGAGCACATGGCAGTAGCAGCAGAACTAACAAATTTCACTATTATAGTACACGAATATTATTTTCTAACATACAGAACTATAAAAAGGTGGCTGATTTCTGTAGACATGAATAGAAGTGTGGAGGAGCTGCAGCAAATGAAAGGAGGAATTGCATTCGATGGTCAGTGGACAAGTGAAAAGAAATGTAATTTGAGTTAGCGTCAATACTGACAATGCTGAAAAGAGAAAAGTGGTTCACATCAGGGCTAGGGTTTCTGAAGGAGCTAGAACTGTTTTCACACAGGACTGTCAGTGAATTCTCTTGCATAATGGCAGCAGGTGATCTAAACATGAATTCATTGAAAGGCAACTGTTATACTGAAACAGCCCTACAAGATGCAGTGAAATTACAGAGACACAGATCAAGTAATTATCAATTTATCACTTTACAGCAGAGTTACAGGTCTTAAATATAGCCACTGCAGATGGTTATGGGGTATTTACTGAAGACAAGACAGAAAGGCCACACAACAGCTTTAATGAATTGCGACAAAGCCAGCAAGCCTAGGCAAACTACAAAGATATCATGGACACTCAGTAAACTAGTAACATCTTAAACTAACATTACAACCAATTAATTATGTAAAAGTCTACTGTCACAAAACACACACATAGTACTCCTCACAAGACAATGTTTATTCATTATCTGACTCAGTAAAAATAAAACACAGTTCAAAGACAATTTACTGAGGGACTAAAAAATATGTCTGATGAACTATTCAAATGCTGTCCGCAGTGGCTATCACAGCCTACAGCTCTTCTTATCTTAGCTGTGGAAGAAGGAATATTCACATTACGTTAGAGAGGACAATGTTAAGTGATACTAGTACACAAAGACAGCAGTCCGGAAGAGACAGGAAATTACAGACCACTAACTGTTACACCAAAATTATCTAAAACACCAGAATGTAACTAAAACCAATTGTTAATTTTATAGGAGAAATATGCCCAGCATGGCTTTAGGAATTTTAGATCTATAAGAACAACAACAGCTGTCTGTTTAGTTTTTGTAACTAAGGCACTAGGTTAAAAGAAGTTTGTGGCATGTTTCTTGACTATTCAGAGGCCTTTGTGTGTGCCACAACATTACTACTAGATATTCTCCTTGACTGTGTAATGGGGAAAGGGGCTGGTATAAAATTATCCACGGAAAATGAAGATGTGTGGAAAGAAGTGAACAGCACTATTACAAGTATCTATTCAAATTTTTATTTTATTTAAGCAGTGGGAATTCTAGGTCAGAATATAAACATAATCACGGAAAGGATACATTGGTACTCACTGTGAAGATGAACCATTGATATCCAGATAGACATGATGGGAAGACTGACGTATCAGCTTTCAGCCAAAACCTTGTTCAGAAAAGACGCACTTAAGTCCCTATTACACTAAGTGCCTAAACCATGGACCTGTGCACCAGCACCCAAAGTGTGCATTTCTGTAACTACAGGCAGGTTAACGAAGACCCATTACACCATCCACGTGGGATATACCTGGCGTGCATGCATAGTAAACAATGGTAATGCATGATATGTGAACAGAACCGTCTTATCTCAAAGTCGTTCGTTCTACTGCACGAAACAAAGGTGGACTGTGTGAAGTGACATATTGGAATGTCATCTGTTTGAATTATTCATAAGAAAATGAATATCATTATTTATTAAGTAACTGTTGTTCTCTTATGTAGGTTACTGTTGTTGTTGTTGTTGTTGTTGTTGTTGTTGTTGTTGTCGTCTTCAGTCCTGAGACTGGTTTGATGCAGCTCTCCATGCTGCTCTATCCTGTGCAAGCTTCTTCATCTCCCAGGAACTACTGCAACCTACAGCCTTCTGAATCTGTTTAGTGTATTCATCTCTTGGTCTCCCTCTACAAATTTTACCCTCCACACTGCCCTCCAATACTAAATTGGTGATCCCTTGATGCCTCAGAACATGTCCTACCAACCGATCCCTTCTTCTAGTCAAGCTGTGCCACAAATTTCTCTTCTCCCCAATCCTATTCAATACCTTCTCATTAGTTATGTGATCTAACCATCTAATCTTCAGCATTCTTCTGTAGCACCACATTTCAAAAGCTTTTATTCTCTTCTTGTCCAAACTATTTATCGTCCATGTTTCACTTCCATACAAGGCTACACTCCATACAAATACTTTCAGAAACGACTTCCTGACACTTAAATCTATACTCGACGTGAACAAATTTCTCTTCTTCAGAAACGCTTTCCTTGCCATTGCCAGTGTACATTTTATATCCTATCTACTTCGACCATCATCAGTTATTGCTCCCCAAGTAGCAAAACTCCTTTACTATTTTAAGTGTCTCATTTCCGTATCTAATTCCCTCAGCATCACCCGATATAATTCGACTACATTTCATTATCCTTGTTTTGCTTTTGTTGATGTTCATCTTATATCCTCCTTTCAAGACACTATCCATTCCATTCAACTGCTCTTCCAAGTCCTTTGCTGTCTCTGACAGAATTACAATGTCATCGGCAAGCAGCTAAATTTCTTCTCCATGGATTTTAATACCTACTCCGAATTTTTCTTTCGTTTCCTTTACTGCTTGCTCAATACACAGATTGAATAGCATTGGGGAGAGGCTACAACCCTGTCTCACTCCCTTCCCAACCACTGCTCTCTTTCATGCCTCTCGACTCGCACAACTGCCATCTGGGTTCTGTACAAATTGTAAATAGCTTTTCGCTCCCTGTATTTTACCCCTGCCACCTTCATTGAAAGAGAATATTCCAGTCCGCATTGTCATAAGCTTTCTCTATAAGTCTATAGGTGCTAGAAATGTAGGTTTGCCTTTCGTTAATTTATCTTCTAAGGTAAGTCAGAGTCAGTATTGCCTCACGTGTTCCAATATTTCTACGGAATCCAAACTGATCTTCCCCAAGGTCAGCTTCTACTAGTTTTTCCATTCATCTGTAAAGAATTCGTGTTAGTATTTTGCAGCTGTGACTTATTAAACTGATAGCTCGGTAATTTTCACATCTGTCAACACCTGCTTTCTTTGGGATTGGAATAATTATATTCTTCTTGAAGTCTGAGGGTATTTCGCCTGTCTCATACATCTTGCTCACCAGATGGTAGAGTTTTGTCAGGACTGGCTCTGCCAAGGCTGTCAGTAGCTCTAATGGAATGTTGTCTACTCCCAGAGCTTTGTTAAGACTCAGGTCTTTCAGTGCTCTGTCAAACTCTTCACGCAGTATCATATCCCCCATTTCATCTTCATCTACACCCTCTTCCATTTCCATAATATTGTCCTCAAGTACATTGCCCTTGTATAGACCCTCTATATACTCCTTCCACCTTTCTTCTGTCCCTTCTTTGCTTAGAACTGGGTTTCCATCTGAGCTCTTGATAGTCATACAAGTGGTTCTCTTTCCTCCAAAGATTGTAGGTTACTACTGTTCTGAATTAAGGACTCAACAGTTATTTTTATATTATGACACTCGGTTGCACGGGTATATGTATTTATACAACATTGAGCACATGGAGTACCCATCTGCGTTTGGAGCTATTGCCCTGGTAGTGACAGTAAATCTCTGGATTTGGGCAGAACGACGACGGAAATAAAAAGCCAGACGTCATCGAGTTCAATCCTGGCTGAAAAGAAGGGACAAAGGCAGGGGATTATATTAACTGCTTACGAAAGAACTGAGGGTCTAAGATCCGCATGAATTTCGAGGCATCGTGAGGTTGGACATGGCCTGTTTTGAGAAGCTGCTGTCTACAATAGAAGATGGAATTACCAAGTGTGACAGTCACGAGGAAGGCTGTCTCGCATTCTCGAAAATAAGAAATAAATCCTATGCTTATAAGTTTTGTGTTTATACCAGTCTAAATCACGAATAAAATACCAGTAAATACCCTGTTACATTGCAGGCTGGAGTTAACATTATGTTTACTGGCGACTGGGAAATCTTAAGAGTCTGGCTTTTGGCCACAATAGCACAGCACACTATTTCAAAAGTTGTTGTGGATATATGCACTGCAGATTGCAACACTTTAAAGAACCAGTAATTAAAGGTGTACTTGTGCTACTCTTCCAAGTTTGGACCATGTCTGTATGGGTGCTACTCAGTTTCGCAGTCATCTTTCACACTAGGTGAAACTGCAAGGACTTTCTCCCTTTCAATGCCAGTTTCTCTTTTCTGGCATGCAGAAATAAAGGACGAGATGCAATCAAATCAAACATGAGCTTTCGTAAGATATTACGATGCAAATCGAAAATCACCATGTAACATTACACCTTTCCTCACTGTACGCCTGATTTAGGACACTAATACCTCTTTGCTCCATTTCATTTCTAGAATACGAAGCTATTAGTAGAAAAAATCCTTTCGCGCACAGCTAGTATGAGAGAGTCTACTGAAAGAAAGTTCAGAGGTAGCAGTCATGTGTACACACGTCTGCTTTGGTGAATGAGTGCACATTTCTCTTTTCTGATGAATGCTTTGACTGAAAGCTTATATATAATAGTCTTTTCATCATGCCTGCCTGGAAATCAGTTTGTCATCTTTATAGTGAATAGCACTCTATCCCTCCCATAGTAAGTTTGAATTTCTTTCATTCCTCGTCTTACACATCTGGTTCTGTAGGACAAAAAGGGAGAGTGAATCTCCAAGTCATGGAGAGAGTCAGTACATCAAACTGACATTCCGAAATTAATGATGGGCAATTAAAATGTACACCAATTCTATCTAAGCAACATTCTGCTTGTTTATATTAGCACAATCAACATTGTAACAAGCATCAGTTTAATCATTTTTCAGGAACATCCCAAGAAAGTATGTGAGTACGTGACCTACTACCATTCTTTTTTACATGCAAATGATGTGCCTCAAAGTAGGTGGAAATGCTTCACCTCTTGTAATTACAGTTTTACAGCTGACTTACAAAACATTCTCAAAATATAAAACTGGTAACTGTCACTTCAATAATATTTATCTTTCATAAAATATTAACAAATCCACACATAAGCAAAGAGATGCTAGCAAAACGATTTGAAAAATGTTGCGCACTTTGAGCTAAAAGAATTCCTGGGTGTGGTTATTGATATGTACTACAGATGGGACAATAATAAATAATACATGCCGTGAATTGCGTTCAACAACATTTCTGATGAAAAAATGTTGCTACTAACAGTGTACCACGTAATTCGCAACTATTTTATGGTATCATGGACTGTGGAAGTTCTGCAAATACACACATACAAACGTAAGTGAAGCTAAAAAAAGAAAGCTGTAAGATATACTAAAATATGACTTCTTAAATATTCTTACAGATTTATGGAACTAAACATTAAGGCTAAAGGGCACTTTTAGTGTCAGCAGCTCCCGCATTGTGTGCAGATGTTGGCAAATTTTGAATGTTGGTCACAGCGAAACAGGCAATTTTATTCAAAAGCCAATGAGAATCACTGAATCTAATGGCTTCCTTCAGTGGAACACACAAATTAATTACATTTCTTTTTGATATGCAGAGCACCAGTGTAATTTTTGCTCATCTGGTTATTAGGAATTGCAAATTTGGTTAATGTTTCATGTACTTTGTTAAGAAGAAAGTGCTGACAGACTGACCAGTAGCATAGCCCGAGGCCTATGTTATGTTTGAATTTAACACTTTGGTTGAGTTACCAAGAGCCAACAAGTCAACAAGAAAATGTGTGAGTTCTAATAGCTTGACATGTAGTGTAGCTGGAGAGGTGTTCAAAATTGCAATAACGTACTGTCACTTCTTATTTTTTATTTTGTTTGAAATTGTGACACCTTAGTCAAATTCTAATCTAACGGAACAAAAACCAGCTAACTTTACTGACAAACTATTAAATATACGTATGAGCATTCAGGTGGGCTACTGACAACTGACTCCTGACTCCTCAGATTCAGTTCTCATTGTTTGTCAAGATAGTTGTTACTAACATCAGTACATAATGCTAAAGCCACCAACAACCTAAGTGCAATGTTACTAAAGACTAAACAGTATGATCTTTGCTCTTTAAGGAAACCAATGTTTATGTAAAAACAGTGTGCTGCAATATTAAACAAATACTTATGATTTCAACACAAGGGAAAATTTTAATCACACTGAAGCAAATATGCTAAAATTGAACGACAGAATCCATAAACGCAACATGCTTCCTACACAGTAATCTGCCATTGTACATACAGATGAAACAAAATATGACTGTTTTCAAAGAAAATCTTTAATCCAGTGTTTAACAGTACCTGGTAGCTAAACATAATGTAACATACAGATAACCACTTCTTTTATATATAAATTCATGTAACTGTAATTCTGAACTACATTTAGTCATTATGTGTGGAAGTATCATTACTTGAAAGACAAAAATGATAATACTAATCGTGCACAAAAATCAAGGTCATATTGATTTAATTCTTACCGTATGTGTTCAGGATGAACATCCTTCGTCAGTACTTTCCTTTCATATGTGCACTAGAGAATGTGGAAAAAATCCCTCATGCCAGAGATTCATCCACATGCTCTCTGCTTCAGTGTGGGTGGAGAATCCAAAAACCATTTTACACCAACAGATGCCACAATTTACCTGCAACATTACACTTGTTAGTTCAACTGCCATCAAATCAGTAACTACCAATAACTATACCTTATCTTTCAAATAAATAAATAAACTTTTTATATAACTCCATCATCCTGGGTGACAGGATATGGCTGAAGCAAATTACAGACTGCAATTTTTTATATGTGTAACATGTAGAAAAGATAGAACTAATATGTCTGGGTGAGTATTCTGTGCCATTTGAATTTGGAGGATATATTTTGGCCACCCTGTGTATCCTCACATACATGCAAAGCATCAGCAGGAACCATTTTAAGAATGATCAGACACTTTTTAGTACACGTTTCATCTCACGATGTTTTGATAAAAATAGCAACCTCTTATCAGTTGTAGTCTTAAAAAATATTATTTGAAGACGGAACAATTTACTGAATTCTAATGACTCCCATCCATTAACTCATTCATGTTGATGACAATTATAGGCTTTTCATCCAACACGAGAAACATTGTACATGATACATTAATGTAACATCACCATGCAGTATAGGTAAGATATTATTAATGAAGTGCATAGATGTAATGCATACTAAATTTATGAATCCCACTGGTATCTCAGACGGGTCAGTCTCAACCACTGTCTCACTGTGGTGCAGCAGAATTGGAGGTATGAAGCTACAAAGGAGAAGCAGCAACTACTTGTTCAGTTAAACAGCTATATAACAAGCAAGGCTAATATAAGTATTGTCAGCGACCAGCGATGTGTTGACAGTCCCACCACCCTCAGTAAAGGTTTACAATAGTGCAGCAGAATAATAAAACTGCCCCTTTGTTTCTCAGGTTCTAAGCTCTCAGTTGTACATGCACACACACCAACAATAATGGTCATGTATCAAATGGGCCCAGTAAGCTGCAACATCAGCAGTATAATCACATCTGCCAGTCACTGACTAGCCTGTCACAACTGTCTCCTTTTGTATCTCATGTCCCACTTCTGAAATATGGGTTGCTTGTTAAAATGGTCTTTCACATTTACACCTCATCCTGAGTCCCAATGTCTGAATTATCAGTGCCTAACTTGAAATGTCACTTTCTAGTTCAGTTATTTTACTGAAATAATCGGGGTACTGTTAGATGAGCAACTATCAATGATGCATTGAACACAATTATACTCTACCCCTGGAACACCGGTGCCCATGGATTTAAGTTGGACGCGGGATAAAGGTCCACAGGATGTGGACCTGTCTCGCTGAGTGCACTGTAAAGACATAAAAGTTGCTGATATTAATTTGAGACAGTTTATCAACAGAAAATTCTATTTGGCAGTTGACACACTACAATTACATTTGAAGACTAGTATGAGTACTAGGTGGACAAGAAGAGATTTAATTATATCAAACATGAGTATACCGTACCTCACAAAAATTGGAGCCTCCGGATTCAGGGAGTATTTTTGTGTCTCTCTTGCACTGCAATTGAAATATTTGTGTTGCATTAGAAAGCATCATTACAACCAAAATGGTGAAATGAACATATTTTAACATACAATCAAGCAACTACTTACATCTGTAATAGGGAAACAAAGATAGCAAAGTCAACATAAATATAATAGCAATTCACACCATTGTCGCACATGCCATAGGATTTCAATAGTTGGACAGATACAGGTAGTTATAAAAATAGATACATGGTCGATGCATGGATATAAACAAATACAACTTCAGATTGTATGCAGACATTTCCTGCACTATTATTATGCTGATAAGATAGCTGTAATCATTTCTGAGTATGCAGCTGTATCATTAGTTCTTGGACTTCATTAAGCAATACCTGAACAGAGAAGCGTGGCTTCAACTATTACCTTTGATAAGGGGACCTTGAGGAACAGCTGCAATGAAATGCCTTTTTGCCATACCCATATTTTGTGGTATCCATCACATGTAAAATCATTCACTCAAGCTAACCAGCATCTAACAATTCCTTTTATCCAAAATCAGCTGATTTTTGTCTACAGAAGTAATTCCATGATTTGGAAAAATATCTATGCTGAGGGCCACACAAAATTGGACCCAAACAAACCATTACATATGTGGGATCATTCCTTGTTAACACCCTCAATTGTGCAGACCACAATAGGAATGAAACTAAATTAAGAGTGGGCAGACAGCATCACTCTAGGTTCAGTACGTGGCACACCAACCAATACAAATATAAAATTACACAAATCCACAGTGTCTATTCCTTCAGACACATTCAAAAGAACACACACCACACAGTCATAACTGATTTGCCTCAATGGGCAATAGATCCACCACATTCAGTGTCCTATCTCCTACAGGAATAAAAAAGTAGTGAGCATGGAGGAAATGAACAGGGACTGTAGACAGGTGGCACAAGGTAGGAAGAGGCATGCCAAGGTAGCTGCGATAAACATCGTGTCTGGGTGGCACTGTGGTTCCCTACTACGAATCCCAGGCCAGCACTCACATTCACTCATCGCCACTGATGCTGTGCAGTGTCCTGATGCAGCACATGTCAATATTCCTTTCATTTCTCTCCTCTCCTTCAATTTACATAATAAACATGAATGACTCCATAAAATGGAGTTTGCCCATATAAGCACGAGGATTAAGAGCAAAAACAGCCACAAAACCGGCTATTTGTTCAGGGAAAAAGTTTACCTTAATACTGCAATTCAAAGCAAATGAAGACCAGCTGAGTGCTGTTTTGTACTCATAAAAACCACTATTTTACTATTTTGGTCCCATTTTCTACAAAAGCAGCTTATGCATACGGCATTGGAAAAGTCTACCGGTAAGTAGGTTACACAAGTGAACGTTTATGCATACATTAATACTGCAAATAACACGTAATTCATGAAGTGTGCCCATTTCACATTTCATAAAATTAGATATTTTCGAATGGTGTGAAAGCAGTGATGCTGCAAATCTGACGTGAGTGATGTATAATTTTCTTCTTTGCCTGGTAAAGTGGTGGTGATACATTTTTGAATATACTGTGCTTCCCTTCTACTTTTATTTTCCGTGATGTATGTACATGGTAAGGAGGAATACCAGAAATCTTTTTCATAGTTTTACACAAGAGTAGGTTTTCATCCATATATGATTCTAACTGCCTTTGTTTTGCAGTTTGAATGGGCTCATAGCTGCTTTCAAGTTTCACAAAAGTGACCCCATATTAAATGTGAGAATGACAGTAGGAACTGTATGCGTTCTTTACTGTTTTCTCGCTACACAAGTATTTTAGTAAGCCGACCTGGCAACTGCAATGTTTGTTTACATTGCATAGATTTACTCCACACTGTACTATGGCAATCTTCTGAGATGGTTCACCTAAGGTTGAAATAAAATATAAAAAAAATTTGGAAGTATGCTGTGAAATACGTTAAGCATGGAATAAAATTATCATGAACGGATGTATTTCATGCAGCATTAGATTTTCTTCCTTATGCTATTGGAAGGCACACTACAACCAATACATTTTATCACTACTAATCTGTTAAATTATAAATTACATCAGCTTTGATTATGTGAATGTTTAGCATTCTTTAGATTTTCACATCAATATTAACCTTAGTACAAAACCAGGGTCTTCAACAAACATGACAGCAACACAGGCTGTGTATGTACAATGGTCCATCTGCCAGATATTTGCGTATTTTTTTGGAAGAGATGAAAGGAAAGACAACAGGAAAGGCTTTCAGGAGAGGTATGAACAATGTTTAACCCACGTGTGGCCATTGCCCTAAATTACAGTGTACGCTGCTTAAGCCATCATTGTGGTAAGGTGAGGTTTCCTTTGACAATGAGTGCTTATGTTACACCTGTCAAGACTGTTAAAAATAGAGGACTTTTTCGGAACCTGCTGCTTATTTCTATTTTTATTAGTGTGGCAGCATCTATGATAAGATCACTGACACTTTCTGGTTGCTGCATAAGCAATACTGTAGTAGTGTGTGTAGGCCAAAATACTTTATTGTATTTCCAGTGCATCAAAGCCTGCTGTCATCTTCCAACATGGTTGAATAGGCAGCATAATCTGATTTTGTGAAGAAATAGGAGCTGATCTGGATGTGAATGAGCAGTACCATACAGCTGTTTGAACAACAGCAAGCATCACTGGAGAGGAAACTCAAGATGTTGGGAAATGTCAAAATAAAATACATTCTTCAGTTGTACCTAATGAAATACTTGTATATGTTGTGTTGTCGATCTTTACTGGCTACCAAATTATGCAGTGAAGGATTCTTTGATTCATAATAGGTATCTTTAACTGAAACCTGTATTACATTTCAATACAGGAAACACCCTATAAAGCAATTTATCAGACTCACATCCACACACTTTGGATGTAAACTATGTGCGTTACATCATCTTACTGTACAGGGCAAGTCACCTAACATTACCGCTGGATATATTTCGTAAACCACATCAAATACTGTCGAATCGATTCCACAGACCGAACGTGAGGAGAGGGGTAGTGTAACTGGTTAATACAAACCATAAAAAAATGAACGGAAGTATGTTTTTTAACACAAACCTACGTTTTTTTAAATGTAACCCCTTTAGTTTTGCTAGCACATCTGAACATATAAACAAATACATAATCAGTGCCATCTGTTGCATTGTAAAATGTTTATTACATCCGGAGATATTGTAACCTAAAGTTGACGCTTGAGTACCACTCCTCCGCTGTTCGATCGTGTGTATCTGAAAGCACTGAATTACGTAGGGATCCAAAGCGAACGGTGATGGACCTTGGGTACAGAAGAGACTGGAACAGCACATTACGTCCAGATGCTAGCACCTTTTTATTGGTCTTTTCACTGGCGCACATGTACATTACCATGAGGGGTGAGGTACACGTACACATGTGGTTCCCGTTTTCAATTACGGAGTGGAATAGAGTGTGTCCCGACATGTCAGACCAATAGATGTTCAATGTGGTGGCCATTATTTGCTGCACACAATTGCAATCTCTGGCATAATGAATGCCATACACGCCGCAGTACATCTGGTGTAATGTTGCCGCAGGCTGCAACAATACGTTGATTCATATCCTCTAGGGTGTTAGGCACATCACGGTACACATTCTCCTTTAGTATACCCCACAGGTGTAAGATCAGGAGAACGGGCTGGCCAATTTATGCATCCTCCATGTCCTATGAAATGCCCATCGAACATCCTGTCAAGGGTCAGCCTAGTGTTAATTGCGAAATGTGCAGGTGCACCATCATGCTGATACCACATACGTCAATGCATTTCCAGTGGGACATTTTCGAGCAATGTTGGCAGATCATTCTGTAGAAACGCAATGTATGTTGCAGCTGTTTGGGCCCCTGCAATGAAGTGAGGACCAATGAGCTGGTCGCCAATGATTCCGCACCATACATTTACAGTCCCCGGTCGCTGTTGCTCTACCTGTCTGAGCCAGCGAGGATTGTCCATAGACCAGTAATGCATGTTCCGTAGATTCACTGCCCCGTGGTTTGTGAAACCCGCTTCATCGGTAAACACGTAGAACTTCAACGCATTCTCTGTTCATGCCCATTGACAGAACTGCACTCGATGATTAAAGTCATCACCATGTAATTGCTGATGTAGCACACATGAAACGGGTGAAAGCGATGACACTACTTTGACTCAGTCCTCTGGCTCTCGCAATGTCCCGTGTACTCTTTGTGTGGGTTCATGGCAACAGCAGCTACAACCATACCTGTTGCACACAGTTGGCAGTAGATGTTTCGCAAAGTGCGGCACGTTGGATGATCTCTGTCCGGGTACCGTTCTGCACACACCCTGCAGGCTTTAGCTGCATTTCGTCGACACTCGTCATAGATGAGTATCATCTCCACTTTTTCAGAGTTAGAATACACCATGGTCACAATTCCTACAACACTACACTATCACAGACGTCTGGTAACAAGGTGTACTACAGTTGGTCTGAGTGCGGAAACGAATGCAGCAAGCGCTATATGCAGACACTGCAACAGCTAGACCAAACCACAACAGTGCACTACAGCCACACTCGTAAACATGGTCGTCATCGTAAACATGTCCCTGCAGACGCTGCTCGCCGACCGTGGCCCGTGTTTGTTACAACAAGCAACTGAACGTCAGAGGTTTCAAGCGTCAACTTCAGGTTACAATATCTCCGGATGTAATTAACATTTTACAATGCAGCAAATGGCACTGATTACGTATTTGTTTATATGTTCAGATGTGCTAGCAAAACGAACGTGGTTCCATTTAAAAAGAACATAGGTTTGTGTTGAAAAAACATACTTCTGTGCATTTTTGTATGGTTTGTATTAAACAATTACACTAGCCCCTCTCCTCACGATCAGTCTGTGCATGTGCAACTGTTAGAGAAAGCGAACAATAATGAATAATGTCAACCTTATCACCAGATAAGGTAATGAAAAAGAAAGGTGGGGATGGGAGGTTGAGTTCAAATTTGCTAGAGAGAACAAAATCTTTGTCACAAAATGGAATGATAAGGATTATGTTTTACTAGCAACTGATTTTGACACTGTACCCCCACAGTCGAAGTCTAACATTGGAATTCATCCCAGAAACAGAAGCTCAGTATTCCACAACAACATGCACTGAACACACAAGAATACCATGGATGTGCTATTCTTTATTGCAATACATGGCGAATAGCGATACTGGTTCCTTTTTGTTTTTACAACAATTGTAGATATGACGGTTACAAATGAACGGATGTATTTCATGCAGCATTAGATTTTCTTCCTTATTGGAAGGCACACTACGAACAATGCATTTGATCACACACCAGATTTTGGGAATGGTTGAATAGGCAGCATAACCTGATTTTATGAAGAAATAGAAGCTGATATGGATTGAAATGAGCAGTACCATACAGCTGTTTGAACAACAGTAAGCATCACTGGAGAGGAAACTCAAGATATGTTGGGAAATGTAAAAATAAAATACATTCTTCAGTTGTACCAAATGAACTTCTTGTATATGTTGTGTTGTCGATCTTTACTGGCTATCAAATTATGCAGTGAAAGAAATTATTGGCCTGAGGATGATGACCTTGGTGTTCATTTGTTGCATTGTAAAATGTTAATTACATCCCGAGATATTGTAACCTAAAGTTGACGCTTGAGTACCGCTCCTCTGCTGTTCGATCGTGTGTATCTGAGAGCACTGAATTAAAGCACTGAATTACGTAGGGATCCAAAGCGAACGGTGACGGACCTTAGGTACAGAAGAGACTGGAACAGCACATTACATCCACATGCTAGCACCTTTTTATTGGTCTTTTTCACTGGCGCACATGTACATTACCATGAGGGGTGAGGTACACGTACACATGTGGTTTCCATTTTCAATTACGGAGTGGAATAGAGTGTGTCCCGACATGTCAGACCAATAGATGTTCAATGTGGTAGCCAACATCGGCTGCACACAATTGCAAACTCTAGCGTAATGAATGTCGTAAACGCCGCAGTACATCTGGTGTAATGTCGCCGCAGGCTGCGACAATACGTTGTTTCATATCCTCTGGCGTTGTAGGTACATCATCACGGTACATATTCTCCTTTAACGTACCCCACAGAAAGAAGTCCATAGCTGTAAGATCAGGAGAATGGGCTGGCCAATTTATGCGTCCTCCATGTCCTATGAAATGCCCATCGAACATCCTGTCAAGGGTCAGCCTAGTGTTAATTGCGAAATGTGCAGGTGCACCATCATGCTGATACCACATACGTCAACGCGTTTCCAGTGGGACATTTCCGAGCAACGTTGGCAGATCATTCTGTAGAAACGCAATGTATGTTGCAGCTGTTTGGGCCCCTGCAATGAAGTGAGGACCAATGAGCTGGTCGCCAATGATTCCGCACCATACATTTACAGTCCTCGGTCGCTGTTGCTCTACCTGTCTGAGCCAGCGAGGATTGTCCATAGACCAGTAATGCATGTTCCGTAGATTCACTGCCCCGTGGTTTGTGAAACCCGCTTCATCGGTAAACAGGTAGAACTGCAACGCATTCTCTGTTAATGCCCATTGACAGAATTGCACTCTATGATTAAAGTCATCACCATGTAATTGCTGATGTAGCGACACATGAAACGGGTGAAAGTGGTGATGACGCAGTATGCGCATGACACTACTTTGACTCAGTCCTCTGGCTCTCACAATGTCCCGTGTACTCATGTGTGGGTTCATGGCAACAGCAGCTAACACACCAACTGCGCCCACTTCTCCTGTGACGGGCCTGTTACGGACCCGTTTGCATGCTACGACCATACCTGTTGCACACAGTTGGCGGTAGATGTTTCGCAAAGTGTGGCACGTTGGATGCTCTCTATCCGGGTGCAGTTCTGCATACACCCTGCAGCCTTCAGCTGCATTTCGTCGACACTCGCCTTAGATGGGTATCATCTCTGTCGTTTCAGAGTTAGAATACACCATGGTCACAATTCCTACAACACTACACTGTCACAGACGTCTGGTAACACGGTGTACTACAGTTGGTCTGAGTACGGAGATGAATGCAGAATAACAATAGCAGCAAGCACTATATGCGGACACTGCGACAGCTAGACCAAACCACAACAGTGAACTACAGCCACACTCGTAAACATGGTCGTCATCGTAAACATGTCCCTGCAGATGCTGCTCGCCGACCGTGGCCCGTGTTTGTTACAACAAGCAATTGAACGTCGGAGGTTTCAAGCGTCAACTTTAGGTTACAATATCTCCGGATGTAATTAACATTTTACAATGCAGCAAATGGCATTGATTACATATTTGTTTATATGTTCAGATGTGCTAACAAAACTTACGTGGTTCCAATTAAAAAAACATAGGTTTGTGTTAAAAAAACTTACTTCCGTGCATTTTTGTATGGTTTGTATTAAACAATTACACTAGCCCCTCTCCTCACGATCAGTCTGTGCATGTGCAACCGTAAGAGAAAGCGAACAATAATGTCAACCTTATCACCAGATAAGGTAATGAAAAAGAAAGGGGGGGATGGTAGGTTTCGAGTTGAGATTTAATAGAGAGAACGAAATCTTTGTCACAAAATGGAATGATAAGGATTATGTTGTACTAGCAACTGATTTTGACCCTGTACCCCCACGGTCAAAGTCTAACATTGGAATTCATCCCAGAAACAAATGCTCAGTATTCCACAACAACATGCACTGGACACACAAGAATACCATGGAGGTGCCATTCTTCATTTCAATACATGGTTAATAGCGATACTGGTTCCTTTTTGTTTTTACAACAATTGTAGATATGACTGTTACAAATGCACAACTGGCTTCCCAAATGAAAATGGTCCAATTTTTTTTCTTTTATGCCCTAAGTAAATTAAATTTACTCATATTTCCATAAATTGAGTCATCAGGATACTGTTATCCAGAAATTAAGAATACATGTCAATTAGTAATAAATTGAATGCTAATGGATTAATACAATTTATTGTTGTTTAATTGTCCTTTAGGAAGTTTCTACTGTTTTTGTGGATGATAACTCGTGTTATCCATAATAACACAATTCTCTTATGAACCACATAAATTTCGAAACCCATGTTCCTATGCAACACTATTCCCTTCCTGATAACTGGATTTCTAGGATGTAAGTATTAGCCTGCAGTGATATTCAGATTACCCCACTGAAGTTTTCTTTGCCAGACAGTGCTTTCATCCTGCCATTACCTTCTGAATCCTGTCGAATGTGTTTTATGGCATCACCTTTTTGATTGAGCCAGAGTGAAGATCTTCCTTCATGTTTTGTCTTTTCAGAAAACTAGCTCTAGCTACTATAACATAAGAATCTCTCCATCAAAACTAACCTTTCTAGCCTTGCACTTTCTGTACCAGTGTTACTGTACTGAAACATGTGCCTCCTTTTGCCTCAGGAAACAAGCAATAGTCATAAAATTCCAACCAGCACAATGAACTATGTACTGCTGGAAATCTTCCAAATAATTGACAGTTCTTCATTAGTCTCTTTTCGAAGACAAAAACCGCTTATTGACCACAGCATTCCATTGCCTGTACTTCTGCAAAGCTTCTCACAAGGGAACCTCCCCATCGCAACCCCCTCAGATTTAGTTGTAAGTTGGCACAGTGGATAGGCCTTGAATAACTGAACACAGATCAATCGAGAAAACAGGAAGAAGTTGTGTGGAACTATGAAAAAAATTAGTAAAATATACAAACGGAGTAGTCCACGCGAAGATAGGCAACATCAAGGACAATGGGAGCCAAGGAGCGGCGTGGTCTCCTGGCTAGCGAGAGCAGCTACGGAACGAGAGGTCGTAGGTTCAAGTCTTCCCTCGAGTAAAAATTTTAATTTTTTATTTTCAGTTTATGTGACAAACTCTTATGTTTTCATCACTTTTTTGGGAGTTATTATCACATCCAGAAGAAAACCTAAATCAGGCAAGGTAGAAGAATCTTTTTACCCATTCGCTAAGTGTACAAGTTAGGTGGGTCGACAACATATTCCTGTCATGTGACACACATGCCGTCACCCGTGTTGTATAGAATATATCAGACGTGTTTTGCTGTGGAGGAATCGGTTGACCTATGACCTTGTGATCAAATGTTTTCGGTTCCCATTGGAGAGGCACGTCCTTTCGTCTACTAATCGCATGGTTTTGCGGTGTGGTCGCAAAACACAGACATTAAACTTATTACAGTGAACAGAGACGTCAATGAACAAACGGACAGATCATAACTTTGCGAAAATAAAGAAAGTAAAATTTTCAGTCGAGGGAAGACTTGAACCAAGGACCTCTCGTTCCGCAGCCACTCACGCTAACCACGGGACCACGGCGCTGCAGAGTTCACGTGCTCCTTGATGTTGCATATCTAGCGCATCGACTACTCAGTTTGTATATTTTACAAATTTTTTTCATAGTTCCACACAACTTCTTCCCGTTTTCTCTATTAATCTGTGTTCGGTTTTTCAAGCCCTATCCAATGTGCCAACTTATAACTAAATCTGAGGGGGGTGCGATGGGGAGGTTCCCTTGTCAGTACAATTTGTAGTGGAACACCACATGCTTTGGGTGACTCAGTCTGTTGTTTCAATACTATTTCACCCCTTCTGTCATTATCTTTAAGCCTGTGAAAAAATTCATATCTCTCATATGTGACTACCTCTCAAACAAAATAGCAATACTAACCAACGCAAATCACTGCCCTCTTTGCAGACACTTCCACGCAATAATGACACAATGAAATGCTGGGTACTGTGTAGCACTAAAATTGCAAAATTATGCCAGAAAAAACACAAATTAGGCACAGTATTGCCACATGAATAATCTGAAGGACAGGTGTGGGTTCGAATGTCATTACTTCATCCAATGTAACCCAAACAGCACTTGTAGCAGAAATAACACTGTGAGCCTAGAATCACAGTCAAGTCAGGCTACCCCAAAGTCTTCCCTCTGTTTTTTAGAACCTAAGGGAAGATGAGGGGGTGAGAGAACTGACCTACACCACACCACCCAAGTGGCACCCTACCTGATACGTAGTACATCAACAAATGCCAACAAAAGCGAATAAAAACCATTTTAAATTCATTTAAACATGGGCGTACCATACATCATAAATATCGGGTCATCTGTATGCCCAATTGTATGCTCAGTTTTGAAAACTAACACTTTGAGAAACATCGGAAAGGATTTTTTTACACCTAAACAACAAATGTATACCCACATTACATGAGAATGTAAAACAAACATGTAAGTAGCTTTGTACAGCCAACTTCAATAATTTTCAGTGCCTTCACACATGGTAAATGCACCAATTACAAATCCTCTTCCGAAAGACAGTCCCATCTACTGGAATATCCAACATCAAACCTACCACAAGATTATAAAAAACGTAAACCCTTATGCACACTGGTACTACACAAAGCTACAATTTTCTAAATATACCCTAACAGACTAATCACAAAGATAATTCTTTTGCATACGTTGTACCAATCTTCATTTTTGCATACCACTGATGAAAGTAAATTATCAGTAGCTATAGCTAAAATATGTGTCTTTGACAAGAGAAGCTAGTGTTGAATGTTTCCTGCGTTTTTATCAAAACACCCTAACCAGCACTTGATGACATTTATCATAATGTAATATCGTTCTTACATAGCTAAAGTAGACCACTAGGAGATGCCAACTTCCCAAAATCCAGTGCAAGTAGAATACAGTGAACAATGCCTTCCTCACAGTACAGCACTTTAGTGAAGTAGCAGAATACCAGGAGGTCGTAAGTGGCAATTTAACAGAGAGGCAATAAAGCACTTGTTTCGGAAATGAAGAGTTCTGACTGTATACTCCGCAGCTAAGAGCTCAGTTTCAGAGTGACTGAACAATACACAAAAACTAAAAAAATTACCTCAATGAGTAGAAACAGGTTTTCTTATCTAAGTACACGTATCACTCACTGTCGCCATAGCAATAAACTTACCCATAATAACAAAGCTTTTCTTATTTCTCAATTTCAGTGTTTCATTAATAGTTATCTCATAATGAAAATAACTTCATATTGCCACATAATATAATTACCACTGCCAATCAGGCAAACATGAAACAAAGCATCAGAAATAAGCTTAATAAACCAGTCTATTACACAAACCATACCTGACTTCCACCAAGCCCTCAGCAGTACATCCTGGACGTACTGCTTCCAGCCTGCTCTGCAGAATTGATGACCTCGTCTGCACACTGAAAAAAAAAAAAGAAAAGTTAACTGTCAAAGCAGCTTTTTTCAGTGCAGCAATGGAAATAGAAATTTTATAATAAAAACTGACAACTCAGTTTAAGGATATCCCTGTTTAAGAAGAGGTAACATGCAGATTAAACTATGACAGCAGGATTATCACGAAAATAAAGTTTATATCCTCACAAGCTACATGCATTAAACTGAAGTGTCACACACATAGATTAAACTTCTGCTGGCGTCAGAAATAGCTCATTACATATTAAAGCTTTATTCAATTTTCTACAGCACTACATAAGCTATGGGAAGGTAGTTCTAATGAAGTGTAAAAAATGCAAGGAAAATTTTCTAAAGTTTGGGTGGACCCTGCAGATTCCAGGCACGGCCCTGCAGGCGTAAGCAGCATCAAGTCTTTTCCCCCCACGGCAAGTTGCCTTCCCAGCACTCAAAATACTCAAAGCAATAGTATGGTATGTAACTTAGAAGAGGAACCACCTAATATCCACAATACAACTGAAATTATCACAAATCCAAGACAAACACTACCAACATGCACGCTTCATTGACATTTCGCTGTCAGTGGATTCCCTTTACTCTTGTAACTGCATTTACTGTCATCCTCGTAACTGCCTTGTTGCAAGTGCAGCTCATCTTCTTGTATCATTGCTATTTATGTGGTTACCACCCTGTCATGCATAATAAATTATAGCCAAACATACATAGTGTCACTGGTTATGAAATATTCAACAGCTCCACCATGTTTTATTTGTACATGAACATTAAACGAGACAGCAGACAATCTGAACATTTCACATACAGAATGTGTGTTAGTAGTTCATGGAGTCGTGGAAATGTGGATGCCAAAAACTTCAGACCAACTGCACTTCACTTCAGGCATATACATGAACAATATGTGGTATTATGGAAAATGAAATTCCTGATGGTTAAATTTCACTAGACCACATTCAGATGAAAAAGAAAAATATTGTATTCTGTCAAGGAACAATCATTCCCCCAAAATTTATTTTCAAACGAACATGGGCACATAAAGTATGATTTAAGCTCAAGGTAAATGCTTAAACCCGACATACCTGGCATAATTAAGCCCTGGGATATAGCAAAATTAATTATTTTTATGCGTCACGTGGATTGGAGAAAACTTTACAAAGCTCCTGATTCATACACAACACGAACAACTCACAGTAAAATACTGTGATCAACTGAGAAGCAGGAATGCAGTTTTCCATCATGGGCAGAATCTATGAATGCACTATCCACAATATTAATGCCTTGGTTTTGCATTTTTCCACAAAGTCATTGCAGATTGGGAATTTGTGCACCACATCCACAATGTACATTGATCTCTATATGAAAAACACTAATATTCTGCTCTAACAATAGTCACACTCAGATTCATTACACTGAGGTTCAACAGCACAACCAATACTGCATTAATATGCTACAGAAAGACAACACACAAAAATGGAAAACAGAAACTAACAGATGGAGAATGGAAGCAGACAAATATAAATTCACCATTTCATAGCACAAACACACAACCAAAGCACAAATATGACACTGTACCTTCATTCTCCGTACATACCACAAGTGGCTGCATTTGAGCTGACAGACCAACACAGATTTGGGTTGGCTTGGTGGCATAGTAATTTAGATTTTGACACAGAGTGTAAAAATCTGAAACGAAAAAATTCCATTACCTCTTAAGAGGTAACCGTACCTATGTATGTTACACTAAAATAATATTCCACTATTAACATCCAGTAACTTAAATGTTCTCCAGACACAAATTGTCTTAACACAGTGATGCCCCATTTTGGTAGCTGCAGCATCTTGATGTCAGCCTGTTTCATCGAATGTTACAGCACAATATTCTGGGGGCAAGATGCTAACATCTCACATGCCAGGTTGTACCAAGGACATAAGAAATAAACATTCTTGCTAAACGCTGATTTAAGAAAGTACTGCCGAATAACAGTTTACAGTATGGAAAGATCTATACTTTCCCAGTACAATAAAAAATTGTGATGTTCAAATACTACACACTATGAAATATTCCTATCAACTGTCTGTGGCAAACAAAACAATACTGCTGAATATCCTACTGTTTCTATACACTACTCATCAGACTCATAGCATCTTAATATTACAGTTATATATGCACCAGTACTTACAGGAAGCTGTGACTCATTCCACATACAAGCCAATCGCTTGCACAAGTGACACTAGAAATAAATATCATTACAGGTAATATCATTAATTCCATTGTTTGGATCTGGAATATCAACTCAAGCAACCCCCCAACATAGAAGACCTCAGACTGGACGGCATTATTGTCTCCCCAGTCTCCATTAAAAGAGGGAAAGGAGCAAAATAGGTCAACTGATAATTCATCCAATCTAATCCTGAATTCTGGTTTCAGTACACTGTGTCACAACAACATCCTCAAACACAAAAAAGGTACAGAATGTTTTCACTGGTGGTAGGAGAACAGCGTAACGACGACAACTGCAGCAAACATCTCCAATAAATCTATATGCTTCTATCAAACGTCACGAACAACAGACACTCCCCCCTCCCCTTTCCGCAAGATTTATATGCTATTGGAAACACAAACAAAATACATCTGGCTATCTATAAAAAACTACAGATACTTGCAGGAGCCTACAAAAGACACTTCGAAGACTATACCATTGAACCACGTCATTTACTAGATAAGAAAAGACAGTTAAATGGACTGTTCTGCTTCTGCATGTAGACGTCACATGCCACATTATATCATATCAGGGGTCCAATACTGTTGGTTGGACTCAAGAACAGGTAACTGTTTATTTGCCACACGTTTAAAGCGAAACCTAACGTAAGTATAAAGGATTACTTAAACAATAATTAACTTAAAACCCTTATAGAATATATAGGATAAGCATACTGTACCGCACAAATATCTCCAGCCATTCTGGTAGATTACAGCATGGACAGTCATTGCCTGGAGAAAAAGAAAAAAAAAATATTAATTTTCTGTGAGACTTCGAACAATGTATTTTAAATAATAAATTTTACTTCATTTTGCAAAATTCCAAGAGATTTAAAACTGTATCAATGATAACATGTCCGTAAGTATGTGGCAATTAACAGCTATAGCCATATATTTTTACATTAAATCTAGTAACACTACATAAAGCAGTTTTTTCTGATTTGTTCCGAAATTCATTCAAAGGAATAGTTGTGTTCATTTTACTGTTTATCATATGTATTTGGTTTCATTTTTTCCTCCATGGATTATAAACGATAATATTTTCAAATTTTACCTGGCTAACGTGAACTTTGTTAAAGTTCTCTGTATGGTTACAGCAGAAAACTGAAGCAAGCTATAGTATATGGAACAAAATACCTCCTCTTTGCAAAATCATCGACCGATTATACTGTATGAAATTCTATCTCGTATGAGGGAAGGATAGAGTGGCATAGCTAAGTAAATATGTAACGTGTGGCAAATCTACAGCAGAAGTAGACGTTCTAAGCTTTAGCATGAAATTTAGGTACAATAGTGTAGCCTTACACCTGTTTCCGGTAGCCTGGTTTAGAATGAAAACCATGTTACAGATTCAACATGGCGAACATGTGGAACGACAGTATACGTAAAATGGCTCACGCAATTCATATTAAACTGCATACGAAACGGAAACCTTAATTTTCTCGATCTTTATTTCACTGGGTAACACTTCTGTTGCGCATCGTGCTTAAACTCTTGCGGTCCTGAACACAGTAGTGCTAGAATTCTACCACTATCCTAAACCGGAAAAAACCACGTGTATACCTATGCCACTTTACAGCTAACTTACTGTGCACAAAATGCAGGCGTCTGTGCAGGGAAATACGTAACAACACACAATACCAGATGCACACTGTTTAAATCTACTAGCAATGCGTTCTTCATCACTCAACAGACTCTGCCGTCTAAACTATTTACAAAATACTGTTTGCAAACGCTTACCATCAGCCATGACAAATGTGTGATTCGGTTATCGAACACTCAAACAGCAGCTACACTTGATACAGCAAGAATACAACTGCGCTCCGTTCCTCGCCTGAGGTAAGTGACTCATCTTTGCTTCAGCTGTGCCAACTTATGCGACGCCATGTTTCGTGGTAATGTGGTATAATAGATTCAAGATGGCGTCGCGTGTAGAAGTGTGTATAAATAGTTCCACGGTAAACGGCTACATATCGAGTATAAATTGTATAAAGTGCAATAACTACATCGCGAAAGGTATCAATTTATGTGCAGTGTCGCAAAAATGGATTCATTCAAAGTGTTTCGCGGGAACGGAAGAATGGGACGCGAAATGTGACTGGCATGGAATGCTGCGATCTACTAACGGTAACTTTGTCAAGATACTATAACTGCATAGAAGAAAGTGTTACTACATCGCTTCAGCAAGACCTTGTGCTTGCAAATCGTTACGTAAATAAATTAGAGGAACTGATAAAGCAGCGGAATTATGACGATTGAAAAAACGAGTGTAATGAAAACATACCGGAAATTTTCGTTTCAAACAAAACTTCTGCTAGTAGTAAACGAAATATTTCTGGCGGTATGATATCGTCAGTAAATAGAGTGCAGAGAAAAACGGGTAATAAAGACACGACAGGACGAAATGTGAACTCAAAAAATAAGACAAGTGAAAGTGAATCTAGATCATTTGTGTGTTCTAACGAGGGAAATGTTTCTCCAAAGTGTACTATAAAAACGATGGAACGAGCGCACCTGGAGAACAACAGATATCAAGTCTGTGTATTAGGTGATAGTCATGCAAAGGGTGTGGCACAAATAATAAATGATCGGCAGTCGCAATTCAGAGTAACAGCCATTGTCAAACCTGGTGCTCCCCTTAATGAAATAGTAAATAATTGTGAAAACTTAGTTAAGACTGGAACATGCTGTGTGCTAATAGGTGGAGCAAATGACGTATACAAAAATGAAAGCCAACTAGCGACAAGGGCACTTCAAACAGCTGTCAGAACTAAATTTAAAGGTTCTCGTTGTAAGTGTGTCACATAGACATGATCTAATCGAGGAATCATGTGTAAACAAAGAAATAAAGTCAACAAATAATAAATTCAGGAAGATCTGCTGTGCTTCTAAGTGTGCACCTTTTGTGGATGCAAACAGCTCAGTGAGAAATCATTTCACGAGGCATGGAAAATATTATGGAAAAAAGATGATGGGTGAAAAGATACTAGAAGAAATAAGCTGCATAACAGTAGAAAAGTTCCCTAAAATCCCACTACAAATGAGGAGAGAAGCAGAAGAAATGAAAACCTTACAAAGAGCAACATTTGCTGAAGCACTAAAAACATCATCTGCTATTGTAAATATTAAAATGTCATCAGCTGCCACAGCTAGTATAAACAGTCAATCAGCATCATCCACTTCAAGTAGGAAAAGCAACAGAAACAAGAAACCTGTGGTACAACAGGATTTTTGGTATCCAGCCATAATGAAAACTCCAAGATAACAGTGTTAAATGAAAGGAGAAATACCACCAGTGCTCACTCCCCTGTTCTAAAGATTATGGCTCTAAATGTGCAGTGCCTCAAGAACAAAATTTTGAACTTGAAATAGCAGTAAGTAACACCCAACCTGATGTCTTGTGTATTACAGAACATTGGTGTAAGGACCATGAAACTATTAGTATTCGTATTAATCCATTTAAACTGGCCAATCATTATAGTAGGAAAATTACAAAAGGTGATGGTGTCGGTATTTACCTTACACAAGAGTTAGAATTTAAAAAGAGATGTGAAGTAGAGAACTTAAGTATTGAAAAGTTTTTTGAAGCAGGTGCTGTCCAGCTATATGGCCTGATGAAAAAAGTCAGTCATAACAGTGTATAGGTCACCATGTGGAAACACAAGTCTTTTTTGATAAATTAGAATTGTAGCTAAATACTATTTACAAAAAAGAAACTGTGATTATTCTTTGTGGTGATTTCAATATTAATCTTCTAGTTGAAAGTCAACAAAAAAGGCAATTTTTGGACATATGAAAGAGTTTCAACATGTCACCACACATAAACAATTCAACTAGAATAACAAACACCTCCAATAGCCTCATAGATAACATTTTCTCAAATATGTCAGAAACTGACATAGAGGTAACAAACATAGATTTAGGATTGTCTGACCACAATGCTCTCACCATTGAAATCCCTTTAAGGTCAAAGGAAGATAAAGGTGTAAATAATATTTACAAAAGAAACTTATCTGTGGACAGCTGTCACCAGTTCATAAGTATCTTAGAAAATGAAAATTGGTTAGATGTTATGAAACAGTCAAGTACAGATGAGGCATATAGTGTATTTGCATCGATTTATGTGATGTACTTTGAGATGTGTTTTCCAAAGAAACTGATCAGAATCAAGTCTACTGGACACATAAAGTCAAGTTCTTGGATGACTCTTGGCATTAAGAAATCATGTGAAAACATGAAAAAGCTGAATTCAGAGTTGAGGGAGTGTACAGATACTGATTTTATAGAATATGTAAAGAGGTATAGGAAAATATACCCCAGAGTAATTGCAAATGCAAAGTTATTAAGTAATAATATGGAAATAAAACAGTCCAGAAATAAAACTAAAATAGCATGGGAAATTGTGAGAAAAGAAACCGGGGTACCTACCAAAGACAAGGAAATTATTCTAAAAGACGAGGAGAATAAAATGGTAGATAAATATGCCATGCCTAATTATATAAAGAATTACTTTTTAAATGTACCCCAGACATTAAGCAGGAATCTTGGGGAGCAGATTAAGATGGAAGCACCCAAAGCAGCCAGCAGTATGATGGCAGTTCCAACAAACGAAAAGGAAGTTTTAAAACTGATTAAAAGTCTGAAGTCCAAGATGTCAGCTGGAGTAGATGAGGTGCCAATAATATTAGTAAAGAAAACAGCTAATCAGATAGTGAAACCATTGGCGCACATAGCAAACTTGTCAATGGCTGAGGGCGTGTTTCTACAACAACTGAAAATTTCTACAGTCATTCCCCTGTTGAAAAAGGGTGATAAACTTAAAATAGAAAACTACAGACCTGTCTCACTCCTCCCAACTTTCTCTAAAGTTTTAGAGATACTAATGAAATATAGAGTCACACATTATCTTAATATGCACAATCTGATAAACAGTAATCAGCATGGATTTCAAGCTGGGAGAAGTACCGAAACAGCTGTACTAGAATACACAAAAGAAATAATCACTAAATTGGAAGAGGGAAAAAGTGTAGTTGGGATAAATCTAGGTTTGTCAAAAGCCTTTGACACTGTTGACCACAGCATACGTTTGAAAAAGCTTGAAGCTATAGGTATCAGAGGACTGGTAAAAAAGTGGTTTTGGTCTCATCTGGAAAAGAGGAAGCAGGTGGTTGAAATTAAAGCGCCAAATATTAATCAAAAAATTAAACTAAGATCAGATCCAAGGGAGGTCACAGTAGGAGTACCCCAAGGAAGTGTATTAGGCCCCTTGCTGTTCCTCATTTACGTTAATGATATTCGGGTGTCAGAGATAAAAGCTAGAATCATGTTATTTGCTGATGATACTAATTTAATAGGTAGTGATATGAAGCAGTAATTGCACAGTAGTGTGGACCATGTCCTACAAGATATACAAAAATGGTTTAGTGCTAACAAGCTAACACTGAATGCAAAAAAAAAAAAACTAATTATGTGCAATATGGAAAAATAAGTGAACAGGACGACCTAAATCCCACCATGGAGGGCAAACAACTTGAAAGAGTACAGTGTGAAAAATTCCTGGGTATGCACATTGATGAGAAGATTTATTGGAAGGACCATGTGGTGAACTTAGCACTAAAACTAAATTCAGCATGTTTTGTGCTTAGAATAAATTCAAGAGTTTGTAGTAATGACTGTACCAGATTAATATATTTTGGCTATTTTCAGTCCATTGCATCCTATGGGATAGTATTCTGGAGGAAAAACAAATTGTTGTCTAAATGAGATTTTCAAATTACAAAAACGTGCTATTCAGATAATGACCCACAGCCCCCCTTTAACACATTGTAGGCCCCTTTTTAAAGCATTGAAAATTTTAACAATTCCATCATTATACATTCTGAAATGTCTGTTGATGATCAAAAGAAATCAGGACAAAATGAAAACCAATACAGACTTCCATTACTATGATACACGGCAATGCAAAGATCTCCACATACAAGCTGTAACAAGGACCCGAAGCCAGAAACATGTACGTAATCAAAGCATCAAACTTTTTAATGCACTACCAAAACATATCAAAGAGCTGGAAAATGAGGATAAATTTAAAACTGTTCTAAAGAACCACATGCTTGACAAATGCTATTATAAGTGAATATCTCTGTGCAGCTGTATAACAATATATGTTTAAGTTAATGTGACAAATGAAATTACATCAGTTCATAATAAATTATGTTATAAAAACACTTATTAGTTTTATATTGTATTAAACATAAGATAGATTAATATGAATTCAGCACAGATACAAATTTTGTAAAGATATTATATAGTTGTTAAAATGTACCCTGACAAATACTGTATCACAAATGTGATCATTGGGATGATAATAAATAAATAAATAAATTACATGGTGGATTATTTTGCAGCAACAGTAGGTAATGAGCATCATAAACAAATTCGACAACAGAGCTAAAAACAACTGATGACATGAAATTCTGCTTTAAAAACATAAATCCCAAAAATATCCGCAGCGGTAATGGAATAATAGTGAAGTATTTTGTCGATTGTTCAACCTGTTTCCAAAATATAGTACAATTATCAACATTTCCTAAAAAAAAAAGTATGTATCAGAAACAATACCAATAGTAAAAGCATTTAAATAACGAGCAGTGTACGAAAGATAATATTATGGCCTGATTAAATTTTATGTACCGCAGCCACGACATAGTGTGATTAGGCCTATGTTGTCAGCGACCCTTGAATGCAGGGAAATATGTGGCATTTGTGTTCATTTTTCCTATACCCGCAAACGATTTCTTATAAAATGTTTCGTTGACGAGGATAATTAACTTACTGAGATGACGATGGTTTGCCCAATGAGCTATTTGTAAACAAAAGCGAGAGAGCTGATAGTTATGACAAAACAAAATTGGCCATTTTCTTTTCTCGAAAGATCAACAACGACCAACACGGGTGTACTCAACAGAGAAGCACTATAGAGGCCACTGACAAATTTCTTAAATACAATCTGGCGTGAGTGTCATACGATAGCGTGAGAAGGAAGTTTATCTGAAATCGGTTCTGCCACGTGACTACTCTCGTGCTGTGGAGAGAGATCTTTGTCCAGACCACCGAATTCGTGAAAATGTTGCTAAGAAATGAGATTGCTATGATAATCGAAATGTCTAAGTTCTCTGGCCCGAAGTACGTTTTAATTAACAGTTAACTGTGTAGTTTGTCTAATAAGAATAAACTGACACATATACAAGACCTCTTAAAATTTTGATGATCTGCGTTTTATTTCAGATTATAGTGGAAATAGGGATTTGTGGAAGGCACTGTGCGGAATATATGGTTTCAATTTTACAATCGGGAGGGATTTATACAGACATTCGAGAGCTTTCCATGAAATCGACATAAATTAAAAAGCAAATAATGAAGTAAGTAACATGCCAGTATCTTACAATATGTTTACGTGCAGTGTTTCCCTCGATCGCCACTAGAAAACGCATATGCCAGCTCCTCAAACACTACTAAATAAAATGTGATACAGTATTATAGTGTAATGTTTTTTTGTTTCAGATTTATACAATTTATAAATTTTATCAACATGTGTTTCCCACTCAATAAATATTTTGCTTTTAGTTTTACATATCTTACCGCACTTTTAAATAATTGCACACAGAGTGGTGTTTTTTTTTTTTCATGCAGTACCAGAGAAGAGTTAAAACGGCAATGGATTGTGAACATGGAATGAATCTGAAAACACAAGAAAATTTGTTTGATTCGTTGGGACAAAAACGGAAAAAACTGCTCTGATCTTAGGCCTTGGAAGATGATATGCATAGGACAAATTGACTGAACTGTTTCAGATATGAATATGCTGGGTATCCAGTACTTTTAGTGTACTGTCACAAAGCAGATCTACGACTTTGTAATCAGATGCAGTAAATCAAGCTCACTAATGAGTGTGTCTGTACCGAGTTTTTAAAAAGAATATTCACATTGTAAGGCTAATGTCCTCCCTTAATGTTAATTATTGGCGTTACAAAAATTATAAGATTTGAGTAAGTCCTAGCAAGGCTGCCAAGTTCTAAAAATTTTTATAGCCTACTGGCTGTGTCATAACATCAGCTTGTTGCTCATTTGTGCTAACATACATTAACACAACTTCTTCACAAAAGCTTTCCCCCTCGCAAGCAAAATTTTGACATATATATGCTTAAGTTTGATGGAGCTGTGGGGTCTTGCAAAAGCTTGTTACGGGCATATTATCTTCATGCAGTACAACAGCTCTTTGACTGCCAGAAACACTATGTTACATAGTACTGTGCTGAGAGCCTTCAATATTCGCCATACTTAAGGCTAAAAATTCTGATTCTGTTGACGACAGCGACACTGTAGGCTTTTCTTAGATGCCCAAGAAACTGCAACCCAAAACTTTGAAAAGATAACCACTTGTGGACTTCGATGTCCACTGTGACAGCCCAGTCAGAGTGAACATAACCAATTATGGTATCAGTACAGTTTTTATCCTTAGCACACAACAAGCTCATTTTATGGTTCACGTAATTTAATGTGGCACAAATTTTAAAACATTCCATAAACACAGACTAGCTTATGTTTGGTACCTGGTCACAATAGTTATTGCTACATGAATATCTAGTATGGAACCTAATGTGACATACATCAATGATCCCATTAACTTTTTACATCAGTTCTCAATGTCTTCATTTTTTTTTTTTTTTTTTTTTTTTTTGGGTTAGCAAAAGAGCCAACACCATATTACGAGTGGAGGTCGAAATGCTCGCGTTTTAGCTCACGCAGGCTGGTGTGAGGAGGGAAGAACTATACTGACTTGAGGTCTGGAACATGACAAGGAATGAGAATTCAGAAAGCGGACGTAATTAGTTTGATACTTAATTTTAATCCATTAATGATGAAAGTCACTCTTGACGGTACATGATTCACAATATTATCTGTTCAGAATACATTCTTGAAGTAATTATAGTAACTGAATATGGCGCCTTGATAGTTCGTAGCAAATGACGTAGCTGAAGGCTATGCTAAACTGCCATCTCTGCAAATGAGAGCGTATGTAGACGGTGAACCATCACTAGCAAATTCGAGTGTACAACTGGGGTGAGTGCTAGGGAGTCTCTCTAGACTAGACCTGCCATGCGGCGGTGATCGGTCTGCAATCACATAGTGGCGGCGCACAGGTCTGACATATAGTAATGGACCCCGGCCGATTTAAAGGCTACCACCTAGCAAGTGTGGAGTCTGGTGGTGATGCCACATTCCTCCCCCGCAAATCAGCGGATGGTTGTGGTATAAGGCCTCCGCCCACCATGGGGAGGACCCCATGTTGACGTACGCGACGAGGTGGGGAGCTTAACAACAGGAGAGGCTGTGCCAACCGTACCCTGCCATTCGTACTGCGGGGAGCTAGGCAATGCCTGGAAACCTATTCCAGGGTGCATGCCAACATGCGGTGTTTGCACCCGAAGAGAGACAGGAGGGGCCGAAGGTTTGACCTCCATCGGGCCGCGGCACCCGAGGAAAATAGACCAGCGAATGAATTTCTGCGCTGTACGTGGAGGTACAGGCTTGTTCGGATGAAAAAGCGATGTCAAAGGTTTGTGGTCTGTGATTATGGTAAAGTGACGACCATACAAGAAGTCGTGAAACTTTGTAACACCAAATACGAGAGCCAATGCTTCTTTCTCGATCTGTGAATAATTACTTTGCGCAAATGAGAGCAATTTGGACGCAAAGGCAATAGGGCGATCGTGCGAGCCATCTTTGTGTGCAAGCATTGCACCGATCCCGAAATCTGATGCATCCACCATCGACAAAAGGGGCTTGTGGGGATCGAATGGCTTAAGGCAAGTATTGGAAAGCAACGCCAAGCCGGCGAAAGGCACATTCGCATTCCGTCGTCCAGATGAATGGAACACCTTTACGGCGTAATCAATGAAGCAGAGCTGAAATGGAAGAGACATGCGGCACATATCTGTGATAATAGTTGATTTTTGCCAGCACACATTGTAGCTGCTTCAAATTCTTTGGCGAGGGCAAGACTTGTATGGCACGGAGGTGCGTGGGACTGGGATGTATGCCTTGGGCATTGAGTACATGGCCCAGGTAAGGCAAGTCACGAGCAAAAAACACATTTGTCCTTCCGTAAGTAAAGACCATTATGTCGCAAGACCTGAAATAATGTTCTGAGATTGGCTAAATGATCTTCTTCTGTCTTTCCGGAGATCACAATATCGTCCTGACAGTTTGCTGCAGTAGGGATGCACAAACAGTTTGAAGATATTGCTGAAACAATGCAGGGGCGGATGCACACCCAAATGGCAGTCATTTGAATTGATACAAGCCAAGATGCATGTTAACCACCAAAACGCGCTGAGATTCTTCATCCGCCGGTATTTGCAAGTACACACGTGCTAGGTCCAACTACGAAAACTATGTGCCTGGGCACAGTTTGTCAAAAAGATCTTCCGGGTGGGGTAAAGGAAAAGTTACAATCAATAGTTGTGGATTCACTGTTGCCTTGTAGTCCACACAAAGTTAAATTTTCCGGATGTATTTGGCAAAATTACTAAGAGTGATGCCCAGAGAGAAGCCTGCACATGTTCAATTATGCCTTGTGATTCCAAATCATGTAATGTTTTTGCAACCTCATCATGCAATGAGTGGGGAACATTGCGCACTTTGAAATATTTCAGTTGCGCGTTTACTTTCAGTTCCAAATGTGCTTTATAATTCTTAGCGCAACCGAGGTCCGGTGCAAAAATGTCTGCAAATTCTTCACATAGACGAGAAACACTGTCTGAAGGCATAGTCTGGTTCACTGATAGGATCTTATTTACTATAGACAAACAACTGAAATAAATCGAAACCAAACAAGTTCACTGCAGAAGAAGTACGAAGGACGTAAAATGACAAAAGTTGTGTTTGTCCTTTGTATGTTGCAAGAAGGCTGCACTGTCCTAACACAGGGATCTCTTGACCTGAATAGCTAGTTAACGTAACAGTTGCGGCACACAATGGAGGTGTGCCCAGCTGTTTGTAAGTGTCATGATTGAGCAAAGAAACTGCAGCTCCGGTATCGAGCTGGAATGGTATCACTTTGCCGTTAATGTCCAAGTTGACAAAAAGTTTATTTTCCTGCTGATAAAAAAAGCGACTGTCTCACGCAATGTGAACGGACACTGGTACAAAATCACTTGCGACTTGACGGGAGTTCCGACGATGTCGATGCACACTATTTGTGGGACGAACACAGCCACTGTTAGAGAGAGTGGAACTGGGCGGAGTGGAATGAACGACATGAATTTCCATGGGCGAAGTTTCGTGAGCCTGAGTATCCCTGGTTCAGTTGCGGCTCCGGCACAAAGCAAAGGGCCTGGTATGGTTTTGAGTTTCCGATCTGAGCTTTTTCTGGCAAACACTCTGAACATGTCCATTTTTATTACAGTAAAAGCAAATAGCTTGGTGTGACAGGCAATTCTCATTCGAACGTTTAGTAGTGCACCGCGGGCATGATTTGAGCACTGCATTTGCTTGCCGGCGCAGCACACGTGGCTGAGAGCCTGGCAGCAGCAGCATGGCCAGGCACGAGGGATGTTTACTACTCTGTGCAGCTCGCCGGCAGGCCGGTTAACCCAAAACAGGGCTGGCGAAATTTCAAATGATTCCTAAGCAAAGTCAAGTGTGTCCTGCCTATCCAATATGCCCATCACTTGTTGAAGGCAGGGATTGTCTAGTTTCAAAATCTGTTCCCTTAAATGAACATCAGAAACGTTCTGTGCAACTGCATCACGTACCATAGTATCTGAATATGGGAGTCCACATTGACACTGAAAAGCACAATCCCTAGTAAGGCCTTGCAAGGTTGGAACCCACTCCCGCTTAGTCTGACTTGCCACACATTTTGTACAAAAGAAGGTATACCGTTTCGCAACTACATTGACTGATTGTTTGAAATATGCATCTAATGTAGACAAAATTTCTTCGTAGGACACATCGGGGAAATAATTTGACTATCACACGGTAGGTTTGCACACCGATGGACGACAAAAGAAAAGGCTGCTGCTCGTTACTTTGAATTCTGTAGGCGGTGAGATGGAATCCAAAATGGCATGACCACTCCGTCCAGCTTTCCAGTGCAGCATCATAAGGTCTGAAGGTCAGTGCAACTGCGTGTTGTGGCTTCATTAGCGGTGGAGCTGCGGCTGCCGCATCGTTTTGAATTGCACGTTGATTCTGGACGAGCTGTCCAAGGGCATCCAGTAATGCCTGCGTCTGCTGATTCTGTAAGCGATAAAATTCGGACAGTACATATGGAGATAGTGGCGAAGCCATTACACATTTAATCAGGGCAGTCTCAATGACATATTTCAGTATAGGTAAAACACCATTTTTACTCCTCATCGCCAATTTTGGGTTAGCAGAAGAGCCAACACCATGTTACAAGTGAGGCCGAAATGCACGCATTTTAGCTCATGCAGGCTGGCGTGAGGAGGGAAGAACTATACTGACGTGAGGTCTGGAACATGACAAGGAATGAGAATTCAGAAAGTGGACGTAATTAGTTTCATACTTAACTTTAATCCATTAATGATGAACGTCACTCTTGATGGTACATAAGTCACAATATTATCTGCTCAGAAGACATATGAATATGGCGCCCTGTTAGGTCATAGCAAATGACGTAGCTGAAGGCTATGCTAAACTGTCATCTCTGCAAACGAGAGCGTATGTAGATGGTGAACCATCGCTAGCAAAGTCGGCTCTACAACTGGGGCGAGTGCTAGGAAGTCTCTCTAGACTAGACCTGCCGTGTGGCGGCGCTCGCTCTGCTATCATATAGTGGTGACACGCGGGTCCGATGTATACTAACGGACCACAGCTGATTTAAAAGCTACCACCTAGCGAATGTGGTGTCTGGAGATGACGCCTCAATTTTCATATTATTCTCTTGTCAACATACATCACGACATGAGAATTGAAACAGAATTACATTAATATATATCAAAAGCTTTTAATACATTTTCAAGAGTGGAACCTTCACAATTAGTAGCAGTACCCATCACTAAATTTTGAAAAATTTTCATTTCCAGATAGTTCCTAATCAGACCTTAATCCTTAATTCTGAAGTTATCACTTAGTAACATCTGTAAGTCATCCATTCTACTTTGGGAAATTGAAGCTAACAGCAGATCATCAATGTAAACAAGTACATTTTATTACCCTCTTCCGACTTAAATACAAGCAATCCTCATAATCACCGCTCACAGATCCCAAATCAGCTATTACTTTGTCAAATTTAACATTCATAATTTGAGGGAGTGCTTTAAACCATACAGAGTGTTTCTAAGCTTACAAACTTTACCATCCATTTTATTGCAACATACAGTAGGTAATTTAAGGCACGAAGAGCAATACATTCAGCAGATACCTGGTAGAGTAATTCTCATTTGTTGTGTGTCTACAAAAAGTGTTCACAGAAGTCCCACAAAACAACATGAAAAAAAATTTGATGTCAATTGACTTGCAGAACGTAAAGAAATTTGTCAACTAGTCTTACCTTTAAATAATGTTAGTCACATATATATAAGTAACTCTGAAATAAATTTGTGAGCTCTACAGTTACTATATACTACATATACCACATCAGACCTACCACAGGAATGAAACAGTAAAGTTGAATACCAGTCTTGGAATATATTCTGAGTACAAACATTATGAGGTACAATGACCTTCTCTGTGCCAACTAACACCATTTTTGAAACCATCAGATGTGCAAAATCTGACTTGTGCTTAACTCACATTGCATCTTGAAAGCCATGGATCGAAGCAGCTAAGCCTAAATGACAACAGGTTTTTCACCCAGGAAAAGCTAAATTGAAATGGACGTAAGTGTTGCCACATCATAACAAATTTATGTACAATCTTGAATTAGAGTAGCAGGAACTTGAGCTGATTTACATGTAGTCCTGAGGTAACTGGAGTAGTTGAGATACATTTATCCTGTAAAATCCGGTTTCTTCTTAACTGCCAGCCTCCAGATTCTTCTTAACTGTCAGCCAGCCACATTTTGCTGAGTTCTATAGCCTTCTACAGGTTATTCTCTCTAAATTGTACAACAGAGACCATGTTACAGGTATTGTTATTTCAATGATAATGTATGTGAAAATGGGAGAGGGAAGAATAAGATGTTATGTCTAAATCCATCATTAAACCATTACTTGAATATTGTTTCTTGTTGTTGGAACTTTTCCTAAGTTAATTAACTGTAGAGACAGAAAAATTCAGAGAAGAGTTGCTGTGCTTGTCCCATGTTTGCTTGGGCAGCATTTGAGTGTCACAGGAACGCTCAAGAAACTGCAGAGGGAGACTTCACAAGAAAGACATCTAAGCAAAAGAAGCCTTACTCTTAAAATTCCGTTACTACATGTTCCAAAATGAAAACAGACTTGTGTTATTCAAACATAAATACAACATAATAAGACTGGCCTCAAAATTAAAATAACTCAGGCTCATACAGTGTTGTAATGGCACTTTTTGTATATTACATTAATATTACTTTTCTGGTCATTCAGATAAAAGGAATGATAAAAGAATATTGCTTACCACTCGGAATGTGAGTTATAATGTTAGCTTTCCACCAGAATTACACAGGAAAGCAATATAACAATATACAACATTTTCATAAGTAAACATTTAATCATTGACATAAATGTTATCCAACAGTGAATGATCTCTCTTACCATGATGCACAACTAGCCATACTAAATTGTATCATACAAAACATACGAATAAATGACCAAACAACAGAAACTTTCAATGCAGTCTTACAAAAGATTGATTAGAAAGATGTATATAATGTGGAAGACATCAATTCCAGCAAGTTGAATGTATTTATATACTGGATTCGATCAAGCTCTAACAGCTGCTTTCCCAATGAAATGACATAGTATGGTTCAAATAAGCCCTGGATTATAAAAGGAATCAAAATATGAGCAAGTGAAAGGAAAATGTTTGAAATGATAAAGTAGGACTGACTTTGTATTGCAAGAATAACTGTACTGTACTCAAGAAAGTGATCAAAAATCTCTGTATACTGACTGAAATCAACACCTGAGATAATAAAATTAAATCTGTATGAGCAATAGCTAAAGGAGAAATCAGTTAAGCAGTGTGATGACTTCAGTAACAAAGAAAGTAGTCCATTAATACAAGATAGCCAGAGAGGCAATGTTCTTAACAATCACTCCCTTGAAGTAATGCGGGTTGATCGAGATGTAAGGTTCCCTTCAATTTTACAAACAGACAACATTGATTATTTTCATAGAAATTTACACTGTTAGAAAGAAGAAACTTTTTAGCTCTATTTTTACACATAATTGTAACTTTTTCTATGCATTTTTGTAGATGGTGCTCCAATTTCTGATTCCCCATGCCGTAGAACTCCACCACCAACCCGCTGAGGCACTTCACCTCTTCTTTCGCTTCACTGTCATTCCAGAAGCGGTGGCCATCCTCATGTTCCTTTAACTTGGGGAGTAAGTGTTAATCACAAAGCACGTGGTCTTCACTCTAAGATGGGTGGGGCATGACAGTCCAACAAAAGTTTCTCTAAAGTTCCTGGATTTGGTGGGAGACATGAGGTCGAGCATTATCGTGAAGCAGCATTACACCATCTGCCAGTTGTCCTCTCTGGTGGTTCTGCATAGCTTGCCTGAGTTTTCCTACTGTTTCAACATAACTGTATGAGTGACTGTTGGCCCAGGTTCCTTGAAGTCCATCACCAGTATCCCCTTACAATCGCAAAAGACAGTCATCATCAATTTGCCGGCAGAAGGAATTTGTTTAAACTTATTTGCGACTGTTGACCCTGAGTGATGCCACTGTTTGGAATTTCTTTCGTTTCGGGACTGAAATAAGCACCCACATGGGGTATTCCATGACTATGGGGTCCAACAACTCGTCCTTATCTTCTTGACACTGTAGAAGAAACTGGCCAGCACAGCAAAGTCATGTATCCTTGATTTCTGCCGTCAGAATACACGGTACCCATTAAGGGCAACAATTGTGATACCCCTATTTTTCCCTCAAAGAGCTTTCAACTGTACCGTAAGAACTCCCGGGAATCCCAGCAAAATGTTCATGGATGGTGAACCTCCTGTTTTGAAGCATTTTGGGTTGGACCATTTTGATAACTGCCTTGGAAGCTGAAAATTCTCCACTTTGTTCTACATTGTGGACCTCCTTCTGACTGGCACTAAACTCCGTGCACTATTTTCAAATGCATTGAACGGACATACACTTGTCACCATACACGTGCATCAGCTGACTATCAATATCCATGCATGGAGTCCCTTACATGTGCCACAGCAAATTATGAATGAATATTGCACTTCCTTTGCTGATGGCTGCTTAGCCAATACAGCTGCACACAGCAGTGTTGACAGTTTTTCCTACAACCTTCCAGTGCAGTTGGAGATCTTTGGGAATGTTACTTCGGGATCAACCCTCATAGTTCATAAGATCTGCATGGAAAGTTCAATACTGCGATTCCATCTCCAAATTTCTTCTTGCTTCCCTATACCCCTTGCTCAATATACAAACTGAACAACATACAGGACAGGATACAATGCTGTAACCCCCCCCTCTCAACCACTGCTGCTCTTTCATGTCCTATGACTCCTACAGTCAGGTTTCTGTACAAGTTATAAATAACTTTTCACTTTCTGTATGTTATCCCCATTACATTCAAAATACCAAAGAGTGTATTGAAGTCAACATTGTCAAAAGCTTTCTCAAACTCCACAAATGCTATAAATGTATGTTTCCCTTTCTCTAACCTGTCTTTTTAGACAATTTGTAGAGCATCAGTCTACTGACTGGTTTGATGCGGCCCGCCACGAATTCCTTTCATGTGCTAACCTCTCCATCTCAGAGTAGCACTTGCAACCTACATCCTCAATTATTTGCGTGACGTATTCCAATCTCTGTCTTCCTCTACAGTTTTTGCCCTCTACAGCTCCCTCTAGTACCATGGAAGTCATTCCCTCATGTCTTAGCAGATGTCCTATCATCCTGTCCCTTCATCTTATCAGTGTTTTCCACATATTCCTTTCCTCTCCAATTCTGCGTAGAACTTCCTCATTCCTTACCTTATCAGTCCACCTAATTTTCAACATTCGTCTATAGCACCACCTCTCAAACGCTTCGATTCTCTTCTGTTCCGGTTTTCCCACAGTCCATGTTTCACTACCATACAATGCTGTACTCCAGACGTACATCCTCAGAAATTTCTTCCTCAAATTAAGGCCGGTATTTGATATTAGTAGACCTCTCTTGGCCAGAAATGGCTTTTTTGCCATAGCAAGTCTGCTTTTGATGTCCTCCTTGCTCCGTCTGTCATTGGTTATTTTACTGCCTAGGTAGCAGAATTCCTTAATTTCATTGACTTCGTTACCATCAATCCTGATGTTAAGTTTCTCGCTGTTCTCATTTCTACTACTTCTCATTACCTTCATCTTTCTACGATTTACTCTTAAACCATATTATGTACTCATTAGACCATTCATTCCGTTCAGCAGATCATTTAATTCTTCTTCACTTTCACTCAGGATAGCAATGTCATCAGTGAATCATATCATTGATATCCTTTCATCTTCTATTTCAATTCCACTCCTGAACCTTTCTTTTATTTCCATCATTGCTTCCTCGATGTACAGATTGAAGAGTAGGGGTGAAAGACTACAGCCTTGTCTTACACCCTTCTTAATACGAGCACTTCGTTCTTGATCGTCCACTCTTTTTATTCCCTCTTGGTTGTTGTACATATTGTATATGACCCGTCTCTCCCTATAGCTTACCCCTACTTTTTTCAGAATCTCGAAGAGCTTGCACCACTTTATATTGTCGAACGCTTTTTCCAGGTCGACAAATCCAATGAAAGTGTCTTGATTTTTCTTTAGCCTTTCTTCCATTATTAGCCATAACGTCAGAATTGCCTCTCTCGTCCCTTTACTTTTCCTAAAGCCAAACTGATCATCACCTAGCGCATTCTTGATTTTCTTTTCCATTCTTCTGTATATTATTCTTGTAAGCAGCTACGATGCATGAGCTGTTAAGCTGATTGTGCGATAATTCTCGCACTTGTCAGCCCTTGCCATCTTCGGAATTGTGTGGATGATGCTTTTCCGAAAGTCAGATGGTATGTCACCAGACTCATATAATCTACACACCAACGTGAATAGTCGTTTTGTGGCCATTTCCCCAATGATTTTAGAAATTCTGATGGAATGTTATCTATCCCTTCTGCCTTATTTGACCGTAAGTCCTCCAAAGCTCTTTTAAATTCCGATTCTAATACTGGATCCCCTATCTCTTCTAAATTGACTCCTGTTTCTTCTTCTATCACATCAGACAAATCTTCACCCTCATAGAGGCTTTCAATGTATTCTTTACACCAATTTGCTCTCTCCTCTGCATTTAACAGTGGAATTCCTGTTGCACTCTTAATGTTGCCACCGTTGCTTTTTTTAATGTCACCAAAGGTTGTTTTGACTTTCCTGTATGCTGAGTCTGTCCTTCTGACAATCATATCTTTTTCGATGTCTTCACATTTTTCTTGCAGCCATTTCATCTTAGCTTCCCTGCACTTCCTATTTATTTCATTCCTCAGCGACTTGTATTTCTGTATTCCTGATTTTCCAGGAACATGTTTGTACTTCCTCCTTTCATCAATCAACTGAAGTATTTCTTCTGTTACCTGTGGTTTCTTCGCAGCTACCTACTTTGTACCTATGTTTTCCTTCCCAACTTCTGTGATGGCCCTTTTTAGAGATGTCCATTCCTCTTCAACTGTACTGCCTACTGCGCTATTCCTTATTGCTGTATCAATAGCATTAGAGAACTTCAAACATATCTCGTCATTTCTTAGTACTTCCGGATCCCACTTCTTTGCGTATTGATTCTTCCTGACTAATGTCTTGAACTTCAGCCTACTCTTCATCACTACTATATTGTGATCTGAGTCTATATCTGCTCCTGGGTACGCCTTACAACCCAGTATCTGATTTCGGAATCTCTGTCTGACCATGATGTAATCTAATTGAAATCTTCCCGCATCTCCCGGCCTTTTCAAAGTATACCTCCTCCTCTTGTGATTCTTGAACAGGGTATTCGCTATTACTAGCTGAAACTTGTTACAGAGCTCAATTAGTCTTTCTCCTCTTTCATTCCTTGTCCCAAGCCCATATTCTCCTGTAACCTTTTCTTCTACTCCTTCCCCTACAACTGCATTCCAGTCGCCCATGACTATTAGATTTTCATCCCCCTTTACATACTGCATTACCCTTTCAATATCCTCATACACTTTCTCTATCTGTTCATCTTCAGCTTGCGACTTCGGCATGTATACCTGTAAAATCATTGTCGGTGTTGGTCTGCTGTCGATTCTGATTAGAACAACCCGGTCACTGAACTGTTCACAGTAACACACCCTCTGCCCTACATCTGAAAATTCTGTATAGAATCCAACAGGGATTCCATCGAGCTCAGGATCCTTCTTCATTCTTAGTGATATCAGCTTTTCCTCAACATCACTGACACTAATTCTTTTTTCACTCCTCTTTTTATTGGTACTAGGATTATATTGGGGTAATTCTTCTGGGATTTCCTTTGTAAAGGAATATTTGCAAACAGAGTTAAGTGTTTCAGCTTTTGCTTTTCTTCCCTCAGTTTCAGTTCCTGTCTCATTCACTAGCGCCTCAACACTAACTTTGGTGCCACTAACAGCCTTTACATATGACCAGAATTTCTTTGGGTTCTGTGAAAGATCACAGGTCAGTATTCTGCTATGGCACTGAAGGCTTCACCCATTGCCCTCTACACAGCCTAATACGTCTAATCCTGTATTTCACTATCTATAGCCCTATGCCTTGTTTTGCACCTATTATGCATTAATTTCATTTTCCTACTCATTTTTTATGTAGTTTACAGGAAATACATAAATTTTTCTGCTTGTTTTAGTTGTTCTTTGTTCTTTGGTAGTCATTGTTGCCACAAGTGTATCATGGTTACTGATACAATTTTTGATGTAAATATCCTCAAAGGGGTCAGATCTGCTTGTTGCCATTAGATCCAATATATTGGCAGGCTGAGTGGGGTTCCAAACCAACTTTTCTCAGTAGGTTTCAGAGAAGGCATTTAGTAAAATTTCACAGGACATCTTATCATGCACAACACTAATTAAACTATAATTTTCTCAATTAATTGTTGGGTGATTAAAGTATTTGCCAATGGTTACAGTACATATATAAACATACAACATAACTAACACAACATTAGCACTCAATATCATTTTGTGGACCAATATTAAATTCTTGCACTGAATAAAATGCCTACTGTCTAAGCCAGTTATTTGTGGTGTTTTGAGAACAGTGTCAGACCTCACACATGTGCTAGCAGCCTGCTAAGTATTAGTAACAGTAAACCTAAGTGTATGTAACCAAGTCTGGCAGCTGGGATGTCTGTCTGCTGCTTTTAATTCCACTGATGTTGATGAATTGTCATTGTTCATGATGCTGTTCCCTCCCTGTGTGTGCATTGAATAATTTAGAATACACGAGAGAAGAGAATACTATCAGTGTCTTCATAACTAACTGTGTACTGACTGCTCGAAGGTGATTTTCACTTTGATACTTGAGTGTGGCTAAGTCTTTTCCAGCTATAACATATATCGTGGCATATGCGTATAGAGGGGACACATACAAAATACCACTTGACAAACAAGAAGCTTTGGACTACACCCCTTGTGACATGCAAAACATTTGGCCTCCTATTGTTGAACCTTGTTTTTTCTATCTCTCTTGTATGTGCTGATCAAATAGAATTATGTGCAACAGAGTTACAGTACTTTATCAGAACAATTGGATAGCTTTCTAAGATCCACTACCACAACAATAACAAATGACTGTGATTCAAATAAGCAAACACACAGATATAACCTGTAAACACAACAAAACCTTTCAAAATTCTGAATAAAAATTTAAAAATCCACGAAAGCTGATAATCAACCAACACATGTAATAAAAGTAAAAGTAGCATGTCCCCATATTTCGCTATAGCTGTGCACCCTATTTGTGTAGCACCGTTATGGTTATATGGTATGGTAGCCCTTCATCCCACATCCATGAAAGTGGTTTTGCTTTGGAACTGCATGAATAGGTTTCAAAGATATAGATGCCAAATGAGATCTTCACATCAATGCGCTTATTACAGAATGGTGCGAAGCAGCTGGGAATCGAGTGCCGAAGTTTCTGTGACTGGCCAAAGTGTTCCACAATGGCTATGAATGTTTTGGAATGTTGTAAAGTCTTCCAGAAGGTTTGAGAATCTTCCAGAATGTTTCAGTACATTTTAGAGCATTATCGAACATTTCATTACCCTGCTTTGTGTTGGTGATGATCTCCAGGTCACACTCAAACCTCCAGATGTCAGACACTCAGATCAGTACCAAACATTGTGTGTCAATAGAGTGTCAACCAAAACACCGACTTAGTTTGTACCGTGTGCTAGTGTCCAGGAGATGATGTGTAAACAGTCTAGGCAAATAGTATCTATAAGCTCTAAATGTGAATATCTCTGGTAGGTGAGTTGGTAGGGTGTCAGACCATTCTACTAAAGGCCATGAGTTCAAAACCCTCTGATGGCAATTTATTTTAACAGATGACATGTGAAATTGTTATATGGGAGAACATTTTTCTGCTATGTAAAAGTATTTTTCAGAGTATGTAGCAATGTTCTTTTGGTAGCCTGCTTTTGCTTCGTTAGTTGAAAGTACAAATTCGGAAATGTCCTTTCCCTATCCCTTACACAGGTATGTTTTGCCTATACTCTGTACTTCTGATTTTACTATTAATTACTGTTCATGCATCTTCTATTGGATGACAGCATACATCACAAACTAAATCAGTGTTTTGGTTGTAACTCTATCAACACCTGATGTTTAGTACCAGAGTCTGTCTGGACGTTTAAGTGTGTCAGAAGTGTATAAGTAGCAATGGTGAGACAACTGCCTGGTGCATGAGTTCCCATCTGTCAAATACTTCTGGATTCAGTAAAAGTTATGGACTCTGACCAGACACTCATTATGTATTCATTACAGTAGTTAGCAGCCTTACGAACAGAGGTTTCTTTCAACTTGAGGATAAAAGCACATTTTCACCTTCTCTTCTGCATCACACAGTGACTGACTTGTGCTGGATAACATATTAGTGATCAAAATAAACCTCATAGAAATAATGCAGTTGACATTACTTTCCATTGGGTGTTCGTGTCGTCGATATTCCTTTGAGCAGTGAACGATGCAGTGCACTTGTGGTGATGCCAGATGCAGCTCAACTATACTCAGTGCTGCACAAAGCTCAAAAGGAATACCACAGACAATCAGAACAACAGGTTATAATCCAAAGAAACCATCATTTCAAGTAGAAGTAACTTTACTTCTCGAGACGACGAGGATACCCCTCTTCTCACAAACATGAAGGTTGTCATAGTTCATTTACATTCTATGATCTATGATGGGAAGGTACTTTCTGATTGGTCCAGTAATTTTACTCAGGATTATTACTTAGAAAACCACAGAAAATCTTGTATACTCTCACTGTGTTACTCTATTTTTGGAAATCTATTATGGTCAATCAAGGGAAAGTGAAAATGAAATAATGTTAAGTGGAAGTGGATTGTTTAAGATAGTGAACTGCATAGTAAGTGGCACTTTAGTGTGTTATGTAAGATTAACATTTATCTGGATGCTGTTATGCAATGTGGAGAAGATGCTGCCTGTGGTGAACTGACAAGAAAGAAGCAGAGCAATGAAGAAATGAAACAAATCAGGAGTGAGAAGTGTGTTTAGCTTCAAAACCTAAGAGAATGAATAGACAGAGAAAACAAACAAAATGGAATTAGGAAAGAGGATCAAGTGAGACACTCAGCAAGCCGACGTGGAGAAACTGCTGAACAAACAACATAATGAAACAGAATACGTATGGTTACAATTAGTTAAGTTCATGAAAGGCATCGATCACAAGCACAGGAGCAGAATATTAGTGTATGAGAAATCAAAATTAGATGTGGAGATTATAGTTTGGCAGATGGATCATTCCATTACGATACCACTTAAGACTACAAACACAAGCATGTCGTCACTTGCAAAATGGATCAAGTGCTTCAGCACTGTGGCACCAAGAAATACTTTAGTGAAACACCAGGAATGTGTTCCTTGAGCAGAAAATTTCAATTAATACCACTGGAATAGATCATAGAATGTAAATGAACTATGACAACCTTCATGTTTGTGAGAAGAGGGGTATCCTCGTCGTCTCGAGAAGTAAAGTTACTTCTACTTGAAATGATAGTTTCTTTCAAATTCTAAAGGTGGCAGGGGTAAAATACAGGGAGCGAAAGGCTATTTACAATTTGTACAGAAACCAGATGGCAGTTATAAGAGTCGAGGGACATGAAAGGGAAGCAGTGGTTGGGAAGGGAGTGAGACAGGGTTGTAGCCTGTCCCCGATGTTGTTCAATCTGTATATTGAGCAAGCAGTAAAGGAAACAAAAGAAAAATTCGGAGTAGGTATTAAAATTCATGGAGAAGAAATAAAAACTTTGAGGTTCGCCGATGACATTGTAATTCTGTCAGAGACAGCAAAGGACTTGGAAGAGCAGTTGAATGGAATGGACAGTGTCCTGAAAGGAGGATATAAGATGAATATCAACAAAAGCAAAACAAGGATAATGGAATGTAGTCTAATTAAGTCGGGTGATGCTGAGGGAATTAGATTAGGAAATGAGGCACTTAAAGTAGTAAAGGAGTTTTGCTATTTGGGGAGCAAAATAACTGATGATGGTAGAAGTAGAGAGGATATAAAATGTAGACTGGCAATGGCAAGGAAAGCGTTTCTGAAGAAGAGAAATTTGTTAACATCCAGTATTGATTTAAGTGTCAGGAAGTCATTTCTGAAAGTATTCGTATGGAGTGTAGCCATGTATAGAAGTGAAACATGGACGATAAATAGTTTGGACAAGAAGAGAATAGAAGCTTTCGAAATGTGGTGCTACAGAAGAATGCTGAAGATTAGATGGGGAGATCACATAACTAATGAGGAAGTATTGAATAGGTTTGGGGAGAAGAGAAGTTTGTGGCACAACTTGACCAGAAGAAGGGATCGGTTGGTAGGACATGTTCTGAGGCATCAAGGGATCACCAATTTAGTATTGGAGGGCACCGTGGAGGGTAAAAATCGTAGGGGGAGACCAAGAGATGAATACACTAAGCAGATTCAGAAGGATGTAGGTTGCAGTAGGTACTGGGAGATGAAAATGCTTGCACAGGATAGAGTAGCATGGAGAGCTGCATCAAACCAGTCTCAGGACTGAAGACCACAACAACAACAACCACTGGAGGTGTCTCTACAAGAATTATAAGATGTCTGGGGAAAATCCCAAGTCAGAACATTTTCTACAAAATATGAGAGCAAGCAATACCTCCTTTGAAATAGCATCATTTTGTGCTACTTACATGATCAGTGAAGAACATCAATTCATCGCTCTGTTTTCAATTAATGGGGAAGTGTCATGGAATGAGATCATACCATTGCCAAACAAATATTATACATTTTTGCAAGTATATTTCATTGGCAATGAGCAAATGGAAATTCCACTGCTCACTCTATTTCACATTTTTACCATTTTATGTATGAACGTTTTGCAATGTTCCTGAATGTTTTAGGATGATCTAAAATATTTTGCAATATTCTTGTTGTTCTATAAAGAAATGTGGAATAACCAAGTAATACACAAAAACAATTCAAGTAATATAAATATGGTTTTATTCATAACCTCCTAACAATAACAGAAGCAAGACATAGAACAAATGATGTGAGTGGTACAACTAGAAGAACAGAGAGATCACTCAGTGTTGCTCTGAGCATTTATATGCACAAGTCCCCGGCAGATGGTGCACTGGAGACTTCACCACACCCATACCTCCCACAGGGGGGGCTCCAGCGGCTGGCCTGGGCTGATACATTTGACGACCAGTTCAAGCACACATGCGCAGTAACATGATCTCGCCGTAGCCACGCTAGCTAGTAACAGCTTACAGAATACTTCATTTCAAATTAGGTTACTGTAATTTAATTAAGTTGATTTAACAGTACTTAGAAATAGTTTCAAGCATTCGAGAGTATACTTGAGTGTGAAATACTAACATTTTTATGATATTTGAATTTTTATTTAAATTAGACCAAGCAAACTCTACTAGCAATGAGCCAGATGCCTCTCGCAGTGGCTACTTCAGATTCTGCAGACAACAAATCGGCCTCTGTGCTCTTTGTCTGGAATGTGTAGTAAGATACAAGGTGAGTGCAGTCCAGGTTTAGCTAGAAGGTATTTGTGCCAGCTGTGACAGACAACATGGCTACCCACTGGATGTTGATGTATGGCTGGTTGGCGAGTGGCTGAGACAGACCAGTTTTCCTGAACTCCAGAGACAGGATCTCACCACCTGCCATGCTAAAATCTCAACAACCTCCCCAATATAATATACATTAGCAAATTCCACTCCTGCATTTTTCTTCACTATATCCCCTTTTCACTCACCATCAATTATTGTTGTCATACACTCTCAGGTGGCTGCCCCTTCACATATGCCTACCCTCACTATAACCACACATGGGTGTCTCTCACACTGGGTCTGACTTTCCTTTCTAACTTTCTTCAGTTTATCCTCCTCTCCTCTCCAGGTAAAAAACTACTTGTTCCTAAAGCAAGAACAGTGTCATCACTTCTACTTTTGTGTGTTTCTGTTCACAATGCTAAACATTTGACCTCTTTAAGCAAGTGCTGGCTGTGCATGATATTACAGAGATGCTTAGCTTGAATCAGTAGATAATAACAGCAGACAGATAATCTTAGAAGAAGGATAGAGGCTATTTACAGTGATAATATTTCTCAGCTTCCATGGTTTGTTATGAGTATAATTTACAGTAGCAGCGTGCAGTGGCTCCTACTAGTTAATGTGTAACTGATATTTATCAATTTTTTTATGTCACATCTTCACACCCCCAATGCCTTTCCGAAGGGTGATTCAGGTATGTTACCTGGACAGTATTTTTATACACATCATGAGTCATAAATATATAAAATTGAGTGAAATTGCACGAAATTCTCCTGAGCTAAGCTTCTGTGTCACCTGCTCTTCCCTCCTATCTCTATGGGTGGCTGGTTGTTGTTATCCTCACAGGCTGAGCACAACTCATTACTGCGTAATTGTAATCAGTTGAATGGTATGAAAACAAATAGAAGAGAAACAGGTATTCATTTTTATAAATGTTGTATTTCTGATTGAATAAAGACATAAATAGAAAATTACTCACAACACTGTAATACAAGACAACTAACCATGCAAACTGATCTTTCACACAATCTGCTCTCTTCACATCAAAGTTTACACCACTGATACTAAAGCAGTCTGTTCTGTAGCAATGCTCCAAGAAGAGGCAGATTAAAAAGGATTGTCGCTGTTTTTTAAAGTTTCCACCGTTGTCTCCCTGCTACCTTTAAATTGCATGCCTGGTGTGTATTTTTTATTACAGCAGTTTTTAGCTCACACACTTTCTTGCAGTACTACATTGGTGATCCCTTGACTCAGAGAATGTCCCCTACAAACCAATACCTTATTTTGGACAGGTTGTACCACAAAGTTCCCTTCTCCCCAATTCTATTCCATACCTCCTCATTAGTCATATGCTCTAGCCATCTAATCTTCAAGGTTCTTCTGTAGCACCACATTTCAAATGCTTCTATTCTCTTCTTGTCTAAAGTGCTTATCATCCATGTTTCACTTCCATACATTGCTAAATTCCATACAAGTACTTTCAGAAAGGACTTCCTGACACTTAAATCCTAACTCAACATTAACAAATTTCTCTTCTTGAGTAATGCATTTCTGGCCATTGCCAGTCTTCATTTTATAGCCTCACTACTTTGACCGTCAGTTATTTTACTGCCCACATACCAAAACTCATTTACTACTTTAAGTGTCCCATTTCCTAATATAATTCCCTCAACATCACCTGATTTAATTCGACTACATTCATCAGATGGAGTCTCTCATGTTTTTGTCAAGCCTAAGCAGAAGACAGGTGATCCAGTGACTTGTACTCTCGGATCTTCTCTTCTCCCTTGTAAGTTGGGCGATCTGGCAAGTGAGGAGAGTACAGGTCATGACAACTGACACACGCAGGTAGAAGAACACAGGTGCATCTGTCATGGAGTGGATGTCTACAATCACCACACAGAGGGTCCTCCATACAGCAAGAAGACTTATGCCCAAATAGCAAGCACTGAAAGCACCTCATGGGTGGTGGGACTTATGGCTTATCATCACACCTGTAGGACATAACCTTGACCTACTCTGAGAGGGTATCCCCCTCAAAAGCCAGACTGGAGGCACCAGTATTGGTTCACTCATATTTAAGACTATTCTGCATACATAAAAAAAATAATGATCGCCGCGTCACTCCAGATTAGTCTAAAGTTCCTGATCAGTTTTCAAAATGAGGTCCCTATGAACAACCATTCCCTGGACTATATTCAGAGACTGGAGAGGGGTAATAGATACTGGGACATGCCAAGATCATCGCAAGCACGAAGACCTGGGAAGGGGGAGAGAAATTCATGCCATAGACACTAGGATGAGAGTTCTTGACCAAAAGGCTCAGACTGGAAACAGAAAATTTAGACATGGAAGTCAAACATCAATTGGGGACCTACACACCAAAAAGGATGAAAGAACTGGCAGGAGGAATAAAATTGCAAGCAATACAGGGAACCAAGTGGATAGCCAGATTGACATAAATCAGAACACAGAAGAAGGGGAAGACTGGGGCAGGGGGGGGGGGGGGGGGGTAAGGATAGGGAGAGAGGTACAGGGTGCAGGAAATGCAGCCAATGGAGGAAAAATAGGCTGCAATAATGCAGGGTCCAGTATGCACCAGACAAAAACTCATGAAAAAACTGTGAGCCCCCTGATGGGGGTGAACAAATCTTTTAAATTTTTCGAAGTGTATTTAACTGGTGACAAACAAACAGAATTTCCATCCTCAGATGTTAGTTATGAATATTTTGGATTTTTCTCAAATGTTTTAGGATGTTGTCAAATGTTTTTGAATGTTCTCCATGTTCTGTAAAGGAATTGTAAGTGGATACAGAATGCTTCATTTCAAATTAGGTTATTCTTGATTAATTATGTCGATTTAAGAATACTTAAAGATACTCTTGAGTGCATTCTTTGAGTGTGAAATGCTAACTATTTTATGGTTGTTTAGTTTTTATTTGTAGTATGTTCTTGAATGTATTTGAGTTATCCTGAATGTTTCCAGGAAACAAATAAAATTAGACCAAGCAACATTGGTCTGTTTCATCTATTAGACCCAGTACACGGAAAAGTAACAAAACCTAAATATGAAGAACCACACTACAGAATGCAGGCTCCGAGTCCACAATACTGTGTGTGAGGTGCTAAATCGTGGAGACCAATTATGCATGGAAATGACAAAAGGCTGGCAGCTACAAGTTCCTTCATAGGTGGCTGTCCCAATGGCATACTGGCTGCAACTCTGCCCACAATCTGTTTTGGAAATGCAGGACAACTGACAGAGAGGCACTGAGGAACTGTGGTAGTAGTCAATGTAACTGTCCAGAGCACCCATGACATGAACTAGTTCGATGTCTGGGACTGAACAGCCATTCTGTGATGGTGCACTGGCATAAACACCATCATGGCACAGAGATACGGTGTGACCTGTTAATGGGCACATGACATGATGTCAGTAAAACAGAGACTGTGATTGCAACAACGTGGTCAACTTCCACACTCTACCACCAGCAAAATGAGTGCCTCTCATTTCAACTGCCACAGATTCCACAGACAACAATTCGGCCTCTATGGTCACTGTCTGGAAAGTTTACTAATATAAGAGGTGGGGTTTAGCTTCTGACGTTTGTGCTGGTTGTGGCAGTTAACACCTGGAGCATGGCCACAAAGTTAGTATGGATGTATAGTCGATTGACGTGTGACTGAGACCAAGCAGATTCCCTAACTCCAGAGACAGAAGTTCAGCATCCAACACACTCAGATCCCAACAACCTCCTAGACTTCACATCCATTTACTCGCACTTTATTTCACTATGCCTCCTTTCCACTCACCATCCATTTTTCTTGTCCTTCCTCATATCTTTCTGTTTCTTTTCTGCTCTCCTGGTTCTGCATTGGACTATTGCTCTTCACCTAATCTATCTTTACTTCTCACTCTGCCCTCATCTCTGGTCTGAAGCAGACACAGTGCTTGCCAGCATACTATCTCTCCCCTTGTACTCTCTCTGGTGTCTCCCCCATCGTCTTTGCCTTCCCTCAACATAACCACATATGGGTGTCTCCCATACTGGGCCTACACTTCCTTTATGACTTTCTTCAGTCTATCAATATATCCTCCTAAAGGAAGGAGCTAATAGTTCCAAAAGCCAGAATAGTTTCCTCACTTTTACTTTTATGCGATTCTATTCACCTCTTGAAGTATGTGCTGGCCACATGTAAAGTTACATAAATACTTAGTGTTTAGCAGTAGGTAATAACAGCAGAATGACCATGTGAGAAGAAGCAGAGATGCTTTTTCCAGAGCTGATACTTCGCACCTGCCACTGTTTGTCATTAGTATAATTTACAGTAGCAGCTTCCAACGGCTTCTTCTGCTAGTTAATGTGTAACTTATCATTGTCATATTTCTGAGTGTCATATCTTCACACCCACAATGCCTTTCCTAACAGTGACTGGGTTATGATACCTGAACAGTATTCTTATACACATAATGAGTTATGAACGTACAAAATTTGACTGAAATTGCTTCAAATGCATTTGAGTTAACCTTCCTTGTCACCACCTCATCACTCCTACCAATATGAGCTTTAAGTGGTTGTTGTACAACAATAATAATAATAATAATAATAATAGTAATGCTCTCCAGATATGGAGGGTACCGAGGAAATAAAATACCCGAGGTGGATCAAAACTAGCAACCGAAATCCACTAACGTCTGCCTGGTATCCAGCGGTTAGGGGTCAGCGTCTGTTCGCCTAGATGGTGCGGCTGCAGCAACCTTCTTGATCTCAACAATCAAGTCGTATTCCTTGTGATCTTTCCTCGGAAGGACCACCACCAAGTTACTTTTCAACTTGAAAACCAAACATGATGATAACACAAGGAATGAATCCACTACCCCGTGCACCAGTCGCAAGGCTGGCTTTACCTGGTCATCGGATTCCGGGGGACCAGGAGCATCATGTTACGTCTAAGGTTGAGAACCAGACGACATCCAAATTATTACACACAAAACAAAGACACTTCATCGGTACACTTAATACTAATACTCTTTCCAAACTGGGCAAGATCAAATAACTTACAGACGTGCTGCAAAAATTCCAGATCAAAATCCTTGCAATCCAGGAAACACAATTTACGGATGAAAACCATTTTGATACAGACAACTACAGGATCTACAAATGGAAACCAGCAGTTAAAACTAATGAGAAAGGACTCAAACTGTTTGGCACAGCATTTGCAGTCCACAAATCTATCAGCGACTCTGTCATTGACTTCCAGTCTGCCTCAGAACGTATATCAACGCTCTCCGTCAAATCGGCTAACAAAGCATATACCTTGATCAACGCACACGCACCCACAAATAACTATAACAAGAAGAACCGCCAGAAAATGGATGACTTCTGGAATGACCTTGAAGAGACGACAAACAAAATTGCCAAACACCATGTAATAATCTTGTTAGGCGACTTTAACACACAATTAGGTAAAGAGAAAAAATATAGGAAAATCACCGGAATCCATACAGCTCACAAGAGAATTAACAAGAATGGGGAAAGATTGATAAGCTTTTGCGAAAATTTCGGCCTCGTAATTATGTCAACACAATTCAAAAATCCCAACAAGAAACTGTATACTTGGAAGTCGCCCAACAAAATGTTGGGTGAATTCCAGATAGACCATGTGGCCATCTCCAAGAGTAACACAGCAGAAATTCTGAATGTGAAAACGAGAAGAGGATTTTTTGACTCTGACCACCATCTTCTAGAGATAAAGACCAGATTACAACCGAATAGAAAAAAGCCAAAACTAAACAAAGTGCTGAGACCAGACCCCTAATACATAAAACTGAACAAGGAAAACGTCTTACAGGAAATTAGCCAGACAAACACCACAAACTGGACAGAACTTGTGGACGTCCTCAAATCCACAATGAAATTGGGTCAACCCCCGAGAAGGAGAAAACACAGCTGGTGGAATATAATATGTGACCAAGCAATAGAAGAAAGGACCAATGCCTGGAAAAACTTCAATAGTAACAAAACATCAGAAAAATGGCAACAATTTCTAGTAATCCGAAAACAAACATCGAAAACTATTTGGAGGGAAAAAAGAAATTATGACAAACGGCGACTAGATGAGATAGAACAAGACTTTAAGAAGAACAACACCAGGAATTTTTATAAGATGTTTAAAGAACATATTGCAGGATACTAGCCACCCAATCTTTGCTTCAAGAAACCGGATGGTTCACTAGAAACTAACACAAAGAATAACTGCCAAATCCTCGCAGACTATTTCAACAAACTTCTCAACTGCGATAGACCTACAGAGGACATTCACTACGAGATGTCTACAGCAAATCCTGACGCTAAACCGCCAATCGTCAATGAAATAGTAGAAATTATCAAGACACTGAAAAACAATAGAGCCCCAGGAGAAGATGGAAATATTGCAGAACTATGGAAACTAAATGATGAAAGATTAACAGGAAAAATTCACAAAATCATATTAAACATTTGGGAAACAGAACAGATCCCATCTGAATGGAAATGCGCACTCATCCATCCATTCCACAAAAAAGGGGACAAAACTGAACCAAATAATTACAGGGGTATCTCACTCGTACCGGTCACATATAAAATCCTATCAAAAGTTCTCACGAATAGATTAGAAGAACAAGCTGACCCACAAATAGGAGAATACCAGGCTGGTTTTCGCAAGGGACGATCATGCATAGAGCAGTACTGGAATCTGAAAATGATTCTCCAGATGAGAAACACCCGAAACACAGTGGTTACTTTTGTAGATTTTAAAAAGGCCTACGACTCAATAGACAGAGTAGTGCTCTGCAAGATGATAGAAGAATTCAGCATTGACAGAAAGACAAGAGCAATCATTCGGGAAACATTAACTGACACAGTCTCCAAGGTTAAATTTATGGGGGATATCTCGGAACCATTTGTAATCCAAACTGGAGTGCGACAGGGTGACGGACTTTCACCATTACTCTTTAATATCATTCTTGAAAAAATCATCAGGACATGGGAGAAAGAAGTCAAAGGAATCCAAATTGGCATTAGAAAAGATAATAGATTCAATGTGAAGTGTTTAGCTTTTGCAGATGACCTTGCAATCCTCACAAATAATAGAAAAGAAGCCACTAACACCATAGAGAAGTTACACGAAATTGCACAAAGAACTGGCCTGCAAATCTCATATGAGAAAACCCAGTACATAGAAAGAGTGCCACAAGACAAATTGCCTATTGTGACAACCCATGGGAAAATCGTACCACATTTTAAGTACCTGGGAGAAATCATCCAGGCCAATGAGGAAAGAATAAAAAAACTACAGAAAGCATATAAACTCACGTGGAACTATTATAACAAAAAATCCATATCCATTAACGCAAAATTGAGGCACTACAACACTGTCGTACTTCCGGAGGCACTGTATGCATCTGAAACAACACAAATAGGTGGTCAAACTAAAATCAAAGAAATAGAGAAACAAGAAAGGAAAATTCTCAGGAAAATTTTTGGCCCGATACAAGAGCAAGGAATCTGGAAGAAGAGACCAACATCAGAATTATATAAATACACAGACAAGATTACGGATACAATAAGGAAAAGAAGAATGCAGTTCTACGGACATATCCACAGGATGAATGAAAACAGAATTTCAAAGCGAATTCTTAAAGTCATCAACTCAGGCAAGGGAAAAACAAAATGGATAAAAGAAGTTGAAGAGGACCTCAGACAAGCACACACAACAGTAAACGATGCAGAAAATAGAACTGAATTCAGGAACATCATCAAAAAACATAAATTTGACACCACATCACAGAAGAGACCAGGATGCAAATGGACAGCGGAGCGAAAGAAACAACACAGTGAACACATTAAGAAAATTCGGGCTCAGAAAAAACATAAACAATCATCATAAAGGAATTCAAGTTCAAACGCTCTCTTAAATAGGAATAATCGAAAATAATAATAATAATAATAAGCGGATGTACAATACTAGCAAATACAGAATACCCCAGAAGACATGACAATGTCGCAAAAATAATACATCAACAGCTTGCCTTACAACATAAACTTTTAGAACAACACGTTCCTACACAACTAATCGAAATATCCATACCCAATACAATAAATATACAAAAGAAAACAGGAGAAAAAATTGAAAAATACATCCAACTGGCTGAGGAAGTTAAAGACATGTGGCATCACGATAAAGTTGACATCATACCAATTACACTATCAACTACAGGAGTCATACCACACAATATCCACCAGTACATCAATGCAATACAGCTACATCCAAACATATATATACAACTACAGAAATCCGTAATTATTGATACATGTTCAACTACCCGAAAGTTCCTAAATGCAATATAACACATACCGTACAGTTAAAAGGAAGTGACGCTTGATCAAGGTCCGCGTCACTCCATTTTTAACGGGACTTAACGTCTGAGAAAGTGAAGGAAATAATAATAGTAAAAGATACATTTATTACTAAATGGTTACTACAAATATTGGAAATATACAAAGTAGATCCCAAATTGATACAGTTCCTAAACATAGTAATGAAAAATTTGGAAACCACACTTAATATCCAAACAAATTCAAATAATATCACATCACAGCCAATACAGATTAAGCATGGAATATACCAAGGACACTCAAAGTCCTTTCTGGTTCTGCCTTGCTCTGAACCCACTATCCAACATGCTAAATAATACAAATTATGGATACAATATTACTGGAACATACCCACACAAAATCACACATGGATGATCTAAAACTACTGGCATCAACAACTCAACCAATTACTAAAGATAACAGAAGTATTCAGCAATGATATAAATATGGCTTTTGGAACAGACAAATGTAAGAAAAATAGCATTGTCAAGGGAAAACACACTAAACAAGACAATTAAAAAATTGGATAACCAGAGCGACTGCATAAAAGCGATGGAAAGAAAACAGATGCCTATAAATATCTAGGATACAGACAAAAAATAGGAATAGATAATACAAATATTAAAGAAGAACTAAAAGAAAAATATAGACAAAGACTAACAAAAATACTGAAAACAGAATTGACAGCAAGAAACAAGACAAAAGCTATAAATACTTATGCTATACCAATATTGACCTACTCATTTGGAGTATTGAAATGGAGTACCACAGACCTAGAAGCACTCAATACACTTACATGATCATAATGCCACAAATATACAATACATCACATACATTCAGCAACAGAAAGATTCACATTAAGCAGAAAGGAAGGAGGAAGGGGATTTCTCGACATAAAAAACCTACATTATGGACATGAAGACAATTTTAGAAAATTCTTTATAGAACGAGCAGAAACTAGCAAAATACACAAAGCAATCACTCATATAAATACATCGGCTACACCACTGCAATTTCATAACCACTTCTACAACCTTTTAGATCACATAACATCAACAGATATGAAGAAAGTAAATTGGAAAAAGAAAACACTACATGGCAAGCACCCGTATCATCTAACACAGCCACACATCGATCAAGACGCATCCAACACATAGCTAAGAAAAGGCAATTTATACAGTGAGACGGGAAGATTCATGATTGCAATACAGAATCAAATTATAAATACCAGATATTACAGCAAACATATTATTAAAGATCCCGATACCACAACACATAAATGCAGACTTTGCAAACAACAAATAGAAACAGTAGATCACATCACAAGCAGATGTACAATACTAGCAAATACAGAATACCCCAGAAGACATGACAATGTAGCAAAAATAATACATCAACAGCTTGCCATACAACATAAACTAATAAAACAACACGTTCCCACATACAAGTATGCACCACAAAACGTACTGGAAAATGATGAATACAAATTATACTGGAACAGAACCATTATAACAGATAAAACAACACCACATAACAAACCTGACATCATACTCACCAATAAAACGAAGAAATTAACACAATTAATCGAAATATCCATACCCAATACAACAAATATACACAAGAAAACAGGAGAAAAAAATTGAAAAATACATCCAACTGGCTGAGGACGTCAGGGACATGTGGCATCAGGATAAAGTCGACATTATACCAATGGTACTATCAACTATAGGAGTCATATCACACAATATCCACCAGTACATCAATGCAATACAGCTACATCCAAACTAATACATACAACTACAGAAATCTTTAATTATTGATACATGTTCAATTACCCAAAGTTCCTAAATGCAATGTAACATATACCGTACAGTTAAAAGGAAGTCACGCTTGATCAAGGTCCGCGTCACTTTCCATTGTTAACCAGACATAATGTCTGAGAAAAAAAGAAGTAAAAGATATATAATTAATATGGAAAAATTTAACGGTTAGTACAATTGCATTATTAGTAAAAGATCTGTGTGTACGAAATAGTGCTATTCTTCCTTCACTTTCACCACTATATATATGTATATTTGTCGTCTTCTGAAAGTTCTTACTTCTGTTAATCTTACGAAATAGGACCATGGACTTGCTCTCTTACATTTCAATTGTAGATGCAGACAGCTGAATCCAAGGACACCAGCGCCTCTCAAGATGAAAGAAATCCTTCCAACTTGGCTCCACTTCACTTCAATAAAAATACTTAATACTCTTACTAAGTCTACTCTTATTCAGAATCACATCTAATACACAACACTTGCAGCATGTCATACTTTGAGCAATACATCTCAACCATCCTTCTACATGTGAGAGAGTGAAATAAAATCATGTAAAAAGAAAAGTGAACGATGTTCTTTGTTCGTTTGTCTGCTCCTTGTATTGCTAATACCATTTACTTACCTTCCCACCTTTATCTTGCTTAAGGTTTTGCATGACATTACTCCATCTGTGATCTTGCTGTTGTATAATTTTCATTTGCTTCCAAAACTTATGGTAATCGTACGGTTGTGTTGTACCTTGCCTTTATAACATTTTTAATTCCTTTATCTTGCTCTGTTAATTCTCTAAATTCCTCAAAATCTTGTGGTAACCTAGGCATCTGCATCAACATCCTTTAACATAAATGATCCTGAAACCGAATTCTTGTAAAATATAGACACCACCTAGTAGACACCACCTAGCTAATCTATGGTGCAATTGTTTACATGTTAAAAGAAATGACAGTTACTCATGATCGCAGCAAACTTTGGTATTTTTCCCCCATAAAAAATATTCAAACTTTTTAAATGCCCATATTACAGCTAAAATTTCCAATTCTGAGACAGAGCATGGTCTTTCTGTTCCTGATAATGTTCAACTAGCAAAACTGATGACCATGGGTACTTCTTCACATTCTTCTCACATCTGGAACAAGCATGCCTCCAGTCCCTGAGATGATGCATCTGTGCATAGACAAAAATTATTGGCAATGTAAGGGTGGCTAAGAATGTTTGCATAAATTAATGCCTGCTTAATGTTATTAAATTCCTTCTGACACTTATCATCCCATACCCAAGGCCAGGATACTAGTTCTAAATAAGCTTTTAGTTGTTTTTTATTCCTTGGACCTGGACAATTGCATATAGCATGAAGTTTTTTCAGGTCAAGTAATATGGCTTGTTCTGACACAACATGTCCTAAATATTTGACTTGTTCTTTACCAAAGTTAGACTTTCTTAAATTGGCTGTTACTCTGTAATCTGCCAATTGTTCAAGTACCTGTCCAGTCAGCCTGATATGTTCTACCCAGGTGGGTGTGGCTATTATCATGTTGTCTACATAAACAGTGACTTTGCTAAGCAATTCTGGTACTAAAGCCTTGTCCAGCGCCAATATTATGCCTGCACTGATGTTCAGTCCAAAAGATAGAATACAGAATTCATACCTCCTGCCGCCAGAAACAGATGCTGTGTCTTATCGACTTTCTTTACGGAGCTTGTTTGCCAGTACAACACCTTGAGATTAAGTATACTGAAATATTTTGTATTGTAATACTTTAAAAGCTGTAGGTACAAGATGTCTGGTCCCATGCACACTGTTACTAAAATCTTATTGATACCTCTAGCATTGAGAACTAACCTTACAGATCCATCTGGTTTACTTACTAGTAATATAGGTCTCCAATGGGGTGAGAATGAAGAGTATTTAATTTCCCATTTAATCATCCGATTGATCTCTTCCCTTACTGCCTCTCGTTTTGTCCATGCAATAGGATATGACATTACACAAACTGTTTCATGTGGATAAACCTCAAATTTATATTCATAGTGTTTGATTACCACAGACTTCTTAGTGAAAACATCTGTATACTTAAACAACAACTTTAAAGTTCTTGTCATTGCATATCATTTAGCATCTGTGATTCACGTAGTGTATGCTCTACCATTTTGTTGCTAACAGCAATGTTTGCTTCTCATTTGGGAACAAATTTGTAAAATTCAGATTTGGAAACGAATATTGTACTATTACATTTGAATCTGGTGTGTTTTTATTACTTTTAGCAGGTGTTTTGACTAAATCAACAGAAAAATTTCAATATTAATATCATAGCTGACAGCAATGATGTGTCCAAATTCAATGACTTAATAAAAAACTTTGGCTTCAAAGCAAACTTCATGCAACCCACTAGAATAAATGCACAGTCAGCGACCTGTATTGGTAATATTTTAACAAATTATGTGTTTGAAGATGTTAATAAATTTTGCTTAGATTTAGGAATATCTGACCACTCTGCATTATTCATTGAACTACCAGAACTCTATAACGAAATTTCATGTAACAAAAGCCACATGAAAAGGAACTTCAATGAAAAAAACCTAACTATATTTAGCAATAAGTTACGAGAGGTTGAATGGCCTTATGACAGCTGTATCTCAAGTAGTACTAACTTTAACAAATTTCTCGGTAGCTTTCTTGAAATATTTAATGAAACTTTTCCAGTTAAAGCCAAATGTAACAAAACGACTAGGAAGATTAGATGGATAACTCAGGGTATAAAAATTTCTAGTGCCAGAAAGAGGCAACTACATAATGAACTGAAATATAACAAAAACAGACATTTTGCTGTGTATGTGAAACATTATAAAGTCATATTCAAAAAAGTTATAAAGGCAGCAAAACAAATGGCAAACAATAAGTTTATTTTGCAACATAATAGTAAGACAAAGGCAGTGTGGTCTGTTGTCAAGTCAGAGTTAGGTGTAAAGTCAGTAGTAATGAAATAACTAAGATTAAAGTAGACGATAATGTTGTTGTAAACCCAGCTCAAATATCAGAGTGTTTAAATGAATTCTTCAGAAATGTAGCAAAGTCAGAAGTTGATGTAGCAGGATATCAGCCAAGAAGCTGAGTATCTCACAGATTTTAAAAAAGTCACAATAAAGGATGTGAAAAATGTTATATTGTCATTATAAAATAAAAATTCTGCTGGGTGGGATGGCACACCAAGTACAGTGATTAAAGCAGTATATGACATAATAGCACCTCTGCTAGCTAAAATAATCAACCAATCTTTTTAACAGGGGTGCTTTCCTGATGTGTTAAAATATGCCGAAGTGAGACCTCTGTTCAAGAAAGGGTCAAGGGAAGATATGGGACACTATCGCCCTAGTTCTATTCTCCCAATCCTGTCAAAAGTGTTAGAGAAAGTAGCTGCAAATCAGATCAAAAATTTTATCGTAAAAAATGATATTGTAAGTAACCAAATTGGATTCCAACAAGGAAAAAACACACTGGATGCAGTAAATAACTTTATTGGGAAGATATGCAAATCATTGGATCAGAGGAGTAAAGTTGCAGGTATGTACGAACTCCACAGTGCATTGGGATGACAATATATAACAAGCTAATGGGCAAAAATATATTTAATATGAAGCCAGATAGTCTAAAAATAAGGCTACAGCATATTCTGTGGGATAAATGCTACTATGCAGTAGAAGAATTCATAGAGGATGACATGATAATTTGAGCAAGGGGAAATTAATTGTTAGTCTTTTATTGTAAGTGTAACAAAATTGTTTTATTATTATGATACCATTTGTTAAAATCAGTTGTTTTAATTAATTTTTATTGTACGTGTATTTTTATATTGTATTATTGTTATGGTACCATTTGTTAAAAATCAGGTGTCGTATGTATATGGTAAAACTTTACCAAAATTTTGACGTGTCTCCTGTACCTAAATCAAATGATTTAGATTATGTACGTTATGGGACTAATAAACCACAATTCACAATTCTGTGTTTTGTATGTTCTAAACGTATCTGTGCCAATATGACAATGATAAGCTTGTGAATTATAAGAAAGTTGCACTTGTCTGTAAAATGTTCAATTTATAATGGAATAAGTGCCTGATGTATCAGCAATTTTGTGTTACCGCCTGCAATTCTGGACAGGGTATGTTGGAAATTTGCCTCTCTTCTTAAACTCACAGAAAAATGATTTTGACATTAGGTTTGTATATGAAACTGTATCTAAAATTAACTGTGTGTCAATATTAAATATTTTCAGCTTAATAATTGCTTGTACTAATTCTCCCTGCATATTATTCATTATCTCTAACTCATGCTGATAGAGAGCATCCTTGACATTCCTTGTTTGTCAAATCTTATGAAACAAGTTTGTATTTTTCCTTTGCCCCCACTCCCGACAGCTTAGTGTGACTTAATTCATTACCTGGAGTGCCAATTTTTGTTGTTGGCTGCTCATGATGTTTCTTTGTGAGTGGCTGTGTTGTTATTGGTAGAAACGTTGGCTGTTGTACAGCATAAGACATGTTGTTGTTGGCGCATGTCGGCCACTGCTGTGGCTGACTGTTTGCATTTGGTGTATGGCATTGTGATGGTGAATTCTAATTTGATCATGTATTGAAATTACTCCTGTTTTCAAAATTTCTTTTAAATCTTATGTTTTTTCCATTCCCGTACTCGTTACTCCTGGGTATGTAACTGTACTGTTGTGCCTACCATCACTGCTGTGTGTTTAGATCACGTTCCATGGCCTGATTTATGTAACTATGCAGTTGTGCCTGATTTTCTGTTGCTCTATTCGGAACAGGTCTTTCTTGATATATTAAGTCAATAGAATCAAGCACTGACAGAAAATATTCTTTGTCATGCTCTGGCATTGTGACTAATTTTTCTCTTATGTTCCGTGGTAGACGACTTCTCAAAATTTTTAATATGTCTACCTGTGATACTGGGTTCATCCAGTAGTGTATCTTCCCTCAGGTACTGTTCAAAGTATTCGTGTAGACTACCTTATTTGGCAATGAATGATGCGGGGTTGAAAATCTCGTGTGTCCAAGTCTGTCTTGTACTGCCTCAGACCAGTATTTGTCAAGGAAAGCTCATTCAAATTGTATGCAAGTGCTGCAACGTTTGGCTATTTCAGTTTCCCATGAAAGTAAATAACCTCGTGTATACCCCACAACAAATCTGATTTTCTTTGTTTCTGTCCAGTTGCATGGGAATACAGAAAAAAAGCACCGATAAATACTACCAGATTCTTTCTTTTACCTTTGGTAGTGAATGTAGGAAACTGTCGATGTATCAGCAAACCTTCATCTGCAGAAATTGTTGATAGACATGTGGAATTTTTGGTCATATTTATGTGGTTATTGTAGCTACCTGTAATTCCAGTTGGTAATTGCTCAGGTGTTGGAGTTGTGGTTAAGTTTACATTTTGCGCTATACAACTGTCACTGGTAACTACTATAGGACTTAATTTGTGGATAAATACCGACAGGTTGTGGTGTGCTCCCTAGCCTGTGGCTTATTTACATGCACATTGCGAGTTCTGGTAATATTTTCTTGTAAAAGATTGCTGATCCTACTTTCCATGGCTTTAGGCTAATGGTTAATGTTTACCTTGCTCACTATTTCATTTTTTTTCTGAGTAGCTTGTCCTACTACATCTATGTATAACTTACAGTCAGTTACTAACAAATGTGTAGAAGCCAGTTAATTGGTAGGAACATTTTTTATGATATGATTCGTCTGTAGTAAATATGACAAGTATATTGTTAACATTTAATACCTAAGTGTTCATGCACAATACAATTAATGTAGAGACTAGAATTCACTCCCGCGTCCGCCCATCCTGATTTAGGTTTTCCGTGATTTCCCTAAATCACTCCAGGCAAATGCCGGGATGGTTCCTCTGAAAGGGCACGGCCGACTTCCTTCCCCATCCTTCCCTAATCCGATGAGACCGATGACCACGCTGTCTGGTCTCCTTCCCCAAACCAACAAACCAACCTAGAATTCACCCATGTGTTTAATAAATAAGAATCTAGGTAACCATTGAAATGTGTCCTTTGTTTTAGGGTGAGAGTTTTAATTGTTAATTAATCAAATAATCATTTTTAACAAAGCTGAGGATTGTTTGGAATTGTTAAGAAAGTATAAATATTTACAGACATGTTGGCAATGATCATGAGTAACTATGAACAACCCCATTATTACGAGCAGTTAAGAATGTTATAATTGGCGGAGGAGCTGGGATACAGTGTAAATCTGTAAACTAATCTTTTATTTTGTTTCAGAGTTGGCCCACTTGTTGAAATAATAGTCCAGTTTTCGAGACCAGTACAAAGAAGAAAGTGAGTAACACTACAAAGGACGTAATGATACTTATGTGAAATCGCAATTTGGAGAACCAACTGTAAGTACAAAAATTATTTAAATTTTAATTTTGTGAAATTGTTTTTCGTCTGCATTGTCATTATTGAGGACAATAGGGAGGTTAACAACAATAGGGAAGTTGACGGTAAGGAGGAGGTTAATGGAAACCTGCAAAAACAGTGTAGATATAATTGATAATAATGTAGTTGATCAAGAAAATGAAATCGAAGAGGATAGTGATCACAGCAGGGACAGTGCAAGGCACTGTGGCAGGACTGTCATGTTTACACTGGAGGAACAGAGAGGGAGAAGCAGTTTGGCGTACACCACAGTATTCTTATGAGTGAAGCACTGCCAGCATGTTACGCACTGTGTGTTTACTCACAACTAATTTTGCAGAAGACTAAATCTAATTTGGAAATTCAAATGCAGTGTTTGATACTGCTGTTACATGTTTAGCTGGAAGCAATTTTGCTAAGCTCTTCAATGGCCATTTCCAAGTGCTTTATTCTTCCCGCATTATGGAAAAAAATGGTTGAGCATTGTTACAGTCAAAGACGTCCAACACCTACAATGGCTAGAAGTATTCAGAATGGGTAAATACACTGCAAGTAATTTCAAGGGATAAAGACATTGCTAATAAGCCTGGCATACGTTTGGTTTTGACGCATTTTTGAAAATTTTTGCTAAGGGTTGCTGAGTGATAGTCGGACATTTTGGTTTCTGAGCCATGAAACACCTGTCTCCACATGCACGAACAACAAACTCTGACCAGCACTTTTGTTTGACAAAACTACTCGCACACTATCTCTTTGCCAATATTTATTTACTGTATAATCCGTGTGAATCCATGTTTCATTTTAGTAAACTACAGGTCAGTTTGATTCTGATGAAAACCTGAGAGGGTATGGTCTTTTAGCAACAATGCCCTTTCGTCACACAAAACAAGACTTTAATTTTGACACCTTCTAAAAGGAAAATCCATACACAGAACATTGCTTCTAAGGGTTTCCTAGCTAGCTTTGAAACTCATTTCTGTTTGACAAAAGTTGTGCAGCTTTCGCAAAGTTCATATTTCTTTCTATTGTTCATAATGCCATGGAAATTGCTGCCTGATAATACATTTATCCCTATCATCGGTCACATACTTATTGTGAGCATCTTGCTTCTTCTTCTTCTTCTTCTTCTTCTTCTTCTTGGGCGCTAGTTTAACTGTAGCCTCACTGTACCTCATCATGTGACCTGCCACGTCTACATTTTGCCTTTCCAGGCAATAGGTATTGTTGCGTTCTCTGCAACGAAAATTACAGAATTCGTTTCAGTAGTTGGCCAAGGCAGTCAGGACTAGTCTGAAGCACTTTCATTGCGTTTCGTAGGAACAGAATAATTTGTGCGTCTGAATTTCTTGCAACTTGGGATGTAATAGGTAAATGCTTTTCATATAACATACAATTAGTATTGCACGTGCATGTTACTCATAAGTTAGAATTTTTCTCATTCAAGATTGCAGAATAGCAAAATTTATTTTTCTTATGATCCGTTACTTCAAAAATTGACAAGTCAACAAATAAGCACACATCGTCCTGATAGCTAGAATGAAAATAAAACGAAGAAAAGTGAAATGATATGGCGATGACTAATTTGTTACCCCTTATTCCATGATCAGACAGGAAAGAACAGACACCTGGAACTTACGACAGATGTCGAGTGTCAGTTCTTTGAAATGAAAAACCTCAGTGCAGTGAGTGAATATATTTCGACCTGCATTAGTACCCGTCAATGTCCCAGTGTGTATTTATTGCATTATTATGTTACTCCATCTCCTTATTCTTCCTCTCTCCACTGTCTTCCACCCCACTCTGACCATTTCACCTGTGAGTGTAGCAAAATTTGGCCTGAAATTCAATTTCACGTGGCTCAATTCTTATAACTTAATCTCCTGAACAATGTAACCTACAGTAATATAATTTTACATTCACGTGCAGTGGAACATCAGGAAAATGTCTGCGAAGTGTTTCAAATAAAGTTGTTAGTACACTGACATCAACAGTTTCTGTACAAACTCACCCTCTTCCCCTTTCTGACTTGGACAAACAGTCCAATTGTACAGTAACAGCCTAACAACCTAATTTAAACATGTAAATTTTAACCATAAACAATAATTTCCGACATAGAGGTGTATGGAAATATGTAGTTGTGAAAAAAGTTACGAAGAAAATAATTATAGAATCTTAATTACAGTAATGTGCAAAAGTCTGTTAATTGGTAGGAATATTTTACATGCTATGAATCTTCTGTAATTAGTAAATATAACAGGTGTATTGTTAACATCTGATACCTAAGTGTTTATACACGATACAATTAATAGAGAGACTAGAATTCACTCGTGTTTAATATGTACGAATCTAGGTAATCATTGAAATGTGTCATTTGTTTTAGGGTGAGAGTTTTATTTGTTAATTAATAAAATAATCATTTTAAACAATGCCGAGAATTGTTTGGGATTGTTAAGAAAGTATGAATAGTTACCGACATGTTGGCAATGTTGGTCAGTCTTGTTTTTGTTTTTGAGCAATAAGCATGTAGCTGCTCCTTTCATATTTTAAGTATTGTAGGCAAATGCAGTAACACTTTGACTTTGTTTTTAATGTATAATAAAAATGATTAAATTTGTCAAGCACAACTCATTTAGTGTTGCTTCGATATTCATCTTCACATCTGCAATTTTCTTTATCTGTTGCTGTACGAGTCCTGATGTTTATTAAAAGAATCTACCTTCTGTTTTAACTCCGTAATGTTATTGTTAACTTCAGAAAGTACTTCAAACTTGGCTTGTCTTTTGTGTCATTTAATATTTCATCAATATCAGTATGAAAATTCTTGGCTAAGTTGTTGAACTTCTGAGGGACTGTGACTCGCAAATACTTGTTTTTGTTCTTGTATCATTGTATTTAGATCTTACGTAACACTTTTGTTATTGTTTTACTGTGTTCACATCCTGTGTGAAATTATCAATTTCAGTACTCTTATCTTGTTCCGTATGACTAACATTGGTGTGCACATTATCTAATTCCATGTTTATGTTATGTAATAACTGTCATAGCAGTCCATCAGTTGTTCTACTGTGGGTACTGTCAGCTTTGTAACATGTTGTCCAGATTCATATTTGCATTGTTCTGTTTCATTCGTAAGCAGTATGTCTCTCTGGGAGCTGTGTGACATTGTCTTGTCAATTGTAAACATTGTATCTTCAAGGTCATTCTGCTGCCATTTGTCACACCTGGGACACTCGTCTCTAACCTACTTGAACTTTTTGCGGTAGACATATATGGCACCTGAACTTCAATTGTTTGTTTGCACAATTCTATACACCTCAGCTGATTGTGTTTTCCCCGGGTCCAATTCTTATTTCTGTCCAAAATTTTCTTCCTTTTTGCTTTACTTGTTCCTCATTGTGATTCATGTAAACAGAAAATACAGATTACTAGTTTTTATGACTAATAACAATATCATAGAAATCTCTATCTAGAACAATAGCTAACAAACCCTACTTACAATTGGTGGCCTGACATAGTGGCACTTATCTCACCAGTTATATTATAACAATAATAGAAAAGGAAAAAATTAATGGATCTGCAACTGCATTATTAGTAAATGGTCTGTGTGTACGAAATTGTGTTACTCTTCCTTCACTTTACCTTGCGTCCCTCCTTTCTATCTGTATTTTAATTATGTCGTCTTCTGAAAGCTCTTATACTTGTGCTTATCTTACGAAATAGGATCGTGGATTTCCTGTCGCATTTCAATTTTAGAAGCAAGCAGCTTAATCCACGGACACCAGTGCCTCTCAAGATGAAGGAAATCCTCCCAGCTTCACTCCACTTAACCCCAATAAAAGTAGTTAATACTGTTATTAAGTCTTCTCTTACTCAGAATCACATATAATACAAAGCACTCATTGCAAATCTTTCTTCGAGCAACACATTGAAGCAATGCTACATATGAGAGAATGAAACAACAAAAACGTACAATGAAAAGTGAATGATGTTTTTTGTTCATTTGTCTACTCCTTACTGACCACTCATAATTAATGGCTTTGCTGACGTACATAGTCCTTGCTTCTGTTATAATCACTGTTTCATTTTTTTGTTCTTTAATGAATTCTAACTACCTTCACATTGTTATCCTGACTAACTTCATTAAAGCTTATGAGCTTCAGTGCAATCAGTCGATTGGTATTGGATCAAACAGAAGAAAAAAACAAAGATGTATCCGTCTTTATAGTTGTTGTATTTATGTATGAATGAATAATGTCAAAACTAGAAAATTATTCACAACACAGTAATATAAGACAACCAATCATGCAAACTGATACTTTCCACAATCTGCTCTCTTCACACCGCAGTTTGCTGCACTGATACTGAAAGTGTTTCAGTTCTATAGCAATGCTACTGGAATAGGCATATTAAGAAGGATTGTCACTTTTTAAAGTTTCCAGCTTTCTCTTCTTGCTACCTTTTGACTGAATGCCTGGTGTGTATTCTTTATTACACCAGTAACAAATTTGTTGCAACACAGAACAATTTTCACAGTTTTCAATCATTTGATTGTCACACAAATTGGCTGCTCAAAATTTGATGACAAATTACACAATATCAACCCCTCAGTGCTTGTGTTTGGCTATACTCCTGCAATATGGGCTTTTCAGATTAAAGATGCACAAGTTTGAAAAAGTGATATAGCTGTAGCCTACATTGCAACCTTAATGACAAATGGCCTTAGGTCAAGGAAGCCGCTTCTATCTGAGTACCTTATATGCGTAACGAACTCCTCACAATTCATAACTTCGTGAAAAACTGGACTATTCTAGCACACACTGCATTTAAGTTTTCTTGCAGCCACTGAGGTACATGATCAATGGTAAGTAGCTGTTAACACCATTAGTGTCAGAATCTGATACACAGGGAGAGGCAGAACAGTGAGAAAACAGTGTGTATCCCTTCTATGGTTATGAAACATAGAAATAATTTACTTTGATTGGTCTACCTGTCACAGGTTTCTTTAAGATCTTCAAAAATGTAGAAATTCAGTTTTTTCTCCGCTTAAAGTATTTGCCTGATTGATACATACCAATGTGACACAGGCAGTTGTCTGCTATCCAAATTGGTCTTCAGGAAGATTAGTGTGAAATTTTCCAGGCTAAGTGGATTTCACATACACAATTTTTGAAATCTCAAGACTGGAACAGGTAGACAACTTCGGAGCAGATAATATTTCTTTTGTAAAGACTGACATGCCCTTTGCCAACCCCTACCATTTATCAAGATGAGCCAAAAAGTGTTTTTGAGGTAATGAGCTGCTCATCTGTATACCAGGATGGTATATTGACGATTTTATGGAAAGGATGTTGCTACTCACCTTATTGTAGAGATGAGTCACAAGAAAAAAAAACAAGTAAGGTCTTCATTTGGACTGAACAACCAGAATGAGGTGGGAAAAAGGCAGGGCAACTAGGTGCAGTCAGGAGGTTAGCTGGAGAGCAGGGCAGGGTGGGGCAGGGGCGGGTGCGGGGGCAGCAGGAAAGGAGAAGAAAGAAGACTGTGCATACTTGTGGAAGAGTGCTGTAGAGGGAACAGGAAAGGGGATAGGAGAATAAGGATATTCTGTGGTGACATGATGAGCAACAAGCTGTCTGCATGAATGGTCACCAACAAACTATGGCCAAGAAACAGCTGGACCACCCAGTTGTGAGCATGCTGCCAACACAACCTCCTTCATTTCATGGACTGCTTCACAGTCTCTGCGAAGTGGATTCTACCCACCAATACCAGCCTTTCTGAATTGTACAGGTGTGAACTCTTCCTGCAACATCTCCTGTGTCTCTGTAGCCCTCCTACCCTCAACCTGGGACAGTCACCTAAGATGTTAACACCTGTCTTTGCGAAAATTCTTTTAGTATTCACCACAGAAACATTTTTGTTTATGAAGCTCATGCTTGCTAATCATTTGATCAATGTGTAATCATCATCAGTTCCAGTTTCAAAAGACTCGATATTTATTGGTCACAGCAATAATGAGCCATCCACATTGGCTACATTGTCTCCTATCACAAGGAGTGTGTACTTGTAGTTGCACCTAGCTTCTTGATTGCAATGGATCTGAATCCTGTCAGGAAAATGATTTACTCAGACAGAGAAAGATACCATTGCTGCTTTCAGCAGCATTTCTTCTCTTGGCATACGCAGTAGCTTATTTTCTTTCTTTCTTTATTTATTTTCATTGGATCCATACACAACATACATTTTATGGATCAAGTCAAATTTGTATCGCATGAATTCAAGTAGAGTAATATGCTTAACAAGCAGTATGTAGCAAATTATGAGTGTATACGTCAATAATTGAGTACCATACCATATCTTTTAATTACAATTTGCTTACATCATCTAAAAGATCTTTCAAACTGTTTCTTGATACCTATCTTTGCAACCTGTTATAAATGTAATGTATTCAGACCTTAGCAGCACTTGCCTCTGAAATTTAATAGTTTCCTTTCCAAGAAAATATTGGTGCATTAGCCAGAAATGTACAGTATTGGCCAAAAATACGATTTTAGTACCACTACATTGTTGGAAAATTGCTCCATTACACGATGCAAGATTGAGACCTCTCCATGTATCCAATTCAGGGTAGCACAGGGAATGGAGTTATCGACACTGGGTCTCTGGGGCAAGAACCAGACATGTCAATAGCTTGCACTCTCACTGCAACAAACAGAAGCCATTCTGCCATGTGAAATACATCCAAGGCGTTCACTGTGGTTGATGTTACACAAGATGTAGTTTTACAATTCTCGTCTCCCTCAAAACTGCTGTATCAGCTTAACACTAAGATGGCTGAAAACGAGAAGTTTACTGCTCCAAAATAAAGGCTCTGTAAGTGTTCCATTGCAAATAAGCATGTAGTTTGCAGTAGTGCGTCATTATGACAACCTGTCAACCACGAATTCATCATTCAGGAAGCCTCAGCTACAATGCTTGAGAAGGACGTTCAGGAAGTGCCTCTGCTAGTTAAATCTAACAGGAACATATCATGATGCTGGACAAGAACCTGCCAGTATCAGACATGGATTATATGACAAGGTCATCTGTGACAGAACAGTTACAGATGCCACTTACCATTCATCAGAAAGAGAATCATAATGAACTTGTGTACCATACATACTAATGATTCACTAGTGTAGCAATTCTTTTTAAGTCACATACTGCTCATAATATTCAGTAAACTTTCATGTGTCAATAGTTGTTTGTTTTAGTAACCAATTTTTGAACATTAAAAAGAACTTCTTGGTACAAAATCGATACTAGTCCAATTTCTTCAATTCAATAAATAGTCAATTATAATTGCACTGGTAGTCGAAATAAGGTTGGACAAAGACAACGCCAGTTAATGAAGTTCTTCTATTGTAGGAATTAGTGTTTTACTTGGAAGTATGAAAAATGTATTTTATATGGTTATTGCACCAATGCATTCATCTGTCTGTGCAATTGTAGCAGAAACAGCAAAAGTGAAAAAATGGACCTAATATTACAGTACCTAAAAATTCAGTTGTTGCAGAGGGTATGAACCATGTTATACTAAATTTCATGTTCTTACCAAATTGCCCTTAAATAAATTGCAATTTCTTCCTACATGGGGTTGAAAGTGATTGCCAACCCCTCCTTGAGTTTATGCATGACGTACGTACATCCACCAAAATACTTCTCGGGAACTCCTCTTCTACTCTATACAGGTTTTCTCAATTCACCTGCCAGTTTCAGTTTTTATAATGAACAGTGCATTGGGTATGGCATAAATGTAGACATCACACTATGTCACAAACCAATTTGCAATTTGTAACCACAATCGTTACTTCCTGATCAGATTTGTTGGCTGTGCAACAATTTTTTCACCTTTCAAACTCATCTATACCTGGGTCTGACTATGGATTGGTCTGTCACCACAACCATGAAAAAGGAGAAATTAGTGAGCTTGCACAGTACTATTACACACTGAACCCCACATGTAGTTTCTGATAACCAAGTTAATTTGGCTCTGGCATTTCAATAAACAGAGCTGATTTAGAGGAACACAACACACTAATAATCTTAACGATTATTGATGCAAATGACTAATCATCAGTATCACTACTGCTAGATGAGCAAGTTCAATGTGAATCCAGGAACTTGGTTCAATTAACAGCCTTTCACAAGGTCAGCAATCAGTGACTTTCAGGAGTGGCTCTAAACTAACATAGGCCGGTAGCATCACTTCTGAAGGTTCTACAGAGTAAGATAACCATAATACACTGATCACTTTATACAGAAACTCTCAAAAAGAATACTTCAACTGTTTCACTTTATTATTGCGGGTGGCAGAATGAAAGCACCAAGAGGTGACCCATCACATCTAGAAAGCTACCGGCACCATCCATGCAGTACGGTAAATACATATTCCATCTCAAGTAACAAGTATTCACTTAGGCAGATGAAAAACCATTTACACAGTCTGAAATCTCATTAACTTTATGAATGTGTAAGAAATAGCTTTTGGATCAATGTTACTGGAGAATGGTGAAAGTTTTATGAATAGCTAGTGTGGTGGTACTGAATCTAGTTGAGGAGGACAATTTATGGCATCATCTGACTAAAAGATGAGAGCAATTTATAGAACAACATTTCAGTTCAGTGTGTAGACCTGCAATAATGATGAACAATGTATTACAGTGTCCACATTGCACTTTTTTATGGGGCTTCAGTGGATACTGACACTTGTCAACAGCAGTGAAGCCACTGTCACAAGAAAATACTCAGTCCAGTTAATAATGAAAATTAGCTATGTATTTCAGTTGAGGCTTGTTAGTTACACATAATAGGATAAAGATGTGAACAATGAAGGTGAGGAGAAAGAGTTACACAAATTATTTACCTTGTTAACACCACTTGGATTTCCACATCACCATAGAGGTACCAAGAATGATGCGTTACTCTATATTTTACATGGTGAGTTCCCCAGTAGGCCTATAAACCATGATAAGCACACAATCAAGAAAATTTGTGTTTTGAAGATACAAGAAAATACCATGTATCAGCAAAATGTGTCACCAAATATGAATAAGAAAGGACAAAGTTAAATATTTTCAGATATCTATGTAAGAAGCTCTGAAAGTGTTATTGCTACACTGAAAATCAAATACAAAGTATCTGGCATTAAGAAGCTTGGTGTCCCTCTACAGGAAGCACTAAAACATGTGAAACAGGGATGAAAAGGATTCAACAAACTTTTAATGGCTGAGAAAAAGGTGTCTATAAAAATCCAAACAACAATGCAAACAGGGTTCTAAAAGGAACTGGAGAAAGAATTCCACATGCAGCAAGTGTTTTTTTCTTGTAAGCATACCACAGAGGCATGGTCAAAATGAAGCCTGGCACCTAAATAAAGACTGAAAGAACAAACAAAGTTCAAGAATATACGTAGCTATGTTCTTTCCTGGAGCTACAAGCTCAGAAAAGGAACATTTCATGGAATATGTCCTGCACAGAAAGGATTTGAAGAACCATACTGTGCAAAGAAATGCCAGATAGTATAAGGTGTCCAAGAAACGAAACACAGATCAATCCCATTGGCAACAATGAAAGAAATGGTAATCAATATCCCCATGACAACCATCACTGACTTAGGAAAATTAAGGAGAAACATCAGCCCTGCAGAAGAAGGCATCACTGATCCCACCAGAAAAGCACTGTCAACCACAGAGCACATGGCAGTAGCAGTAGAACTAACAAATTTCACTATTATAGTACACGAATATTATTTTCTAACAAACACAACTATAAAAAGGTGGCTGATTTCTGTAGACATGAATAGAAGTGTGGAGGAGCTGCAGCACATGAAAGGAGGAATTGCATTCCATGGTCAGTGGACAAGTGAAAAGAAATGTAATTTGAATTAGCGTCAATACTGACAATGCTGAAAAGAGAAAAGTGGTTGGCATCAGGGCTAGGGTTTCTGAAGGAGCTAGAACTGTTTTCACACAGGACTGTCAGTGAATTCTCTTGCATAATGGCAGCAGGTGATCTAAACATGAATTCATTGAAAGGCAACTGTTATACTGAAACAGCCCTACAAGATGCAGTGAAATTACAGCGACACAGATCATGTAATTATAAATTAATCACTTTACAGCCGAGTTAAAGGTCTTAAATATAGCCACTGCAGATCGTTATGGGGTATTTACTGAAGACAAGACAGAAAGGCCACACAACAGCTTTAATGAATTGCGACAAAGCCAGCAAGCCTAGGCAAACTACAAAGATATCGTGGACACTCAGTAAACTAGTAACATCTTAAACTAACATTACAACCAATTAATTATGTAAAAGTCTACTGTCACAAAACACACACAAAGTACTCCTCACAAGACAATGTTTATTCATTATCTGACTCAGTAAAAATAAAACACAGTTCAAAGACAATTTACTGAGGGACTAAAAAATATGTCTGATGAACTATTCAAATGATGTCTGCAGTGGCTATCACAGCCTACAGCTCTTCTTATCTTAGCTGTGGAAGAAGGAATATTCACATTACGTTAGAGAGGACAATGTTAAGTGATACTAGTACACAAAGACAGCAGTCCGGAAGAGACAGGAAATTACAGACCACTAACTGTTACACCAAAATTATCTAAAACACCAGAATGTAACTAAAACCAATTGTTAATTTTATAGGAGAAATATGCCCAGCATGGCTTTAGGAATTTTAGATCTATAAGAACAACAACAGCTGTCTGTTTAGTTTTTGTAACTAAGGCACTAGGTTAAAAGAAGTTTGTGGCATGTTTCTTGACTATTCAGAGGCCTTTGTGTGTGCCACAACATTACTACTAGATATTCTCCTTGACTGTGTAATGGGGAAAGGGGCTGGTATAAAATTATCCACGGAAAATGAAGATGTGTGGAAAGAAGTGAACAGCACTATTACAAGTATCTATTCAAATTTTTATTTTATTTAAGCAGTGGAAATTCTAGGTCAGAATATAAACATTATCACGGAAAGGATACATTGGTACTCACTGTGAAGATGAACCATTGATATCCAGATAGACATGATGGGAAGACTGACGTATCAGCTTTCAGCCAAAACCTTGTTCAGAAAAGACACACTCAAGTTCCTATTACACTAAGTGCCTAAACCATGGACCTGTGCACCAGCACCCAAAGTGTTCATTTCTGTAACTACAGGCAGGTTAACTAAGACCCATTACACCATCCGCGTGGGATATACCTGGCGTGCATGCATAGTAAACAATGGTAATGCATGATATGTGAACAGAACCGTCTTATCTCAAAGTCGTTCGTTCTACTGCACGAAACAAAGGTAGACTGTGTGATGTGACATATTGGAATGTCATCTGTTTGAATTATTCATAAGAAAATGAATATCATTATTTATTAAGTAACTGTTATTCTCTTATGTAGGTTACTGTTGTTGTTGTTGTTGTCTTCAGTCCTGAGACTGGTTTGATGCAGCTCTCCATGCTGCTCTATCCTGTGCAAGCTTCTTCATCTCCCAGGAACTACTGCAACCTACAGCCTTCTGAATCCGTTTAGTGTATTCATCTCTTGGTCTCCCTCTACAAATTTTACCCTCCACACTGCCCTCCAATACTAAATTGGTGATCCCTTGATGCCTCAGAACATGTCCTACCAACTGATCCCTTCTTCTAGTCAAGCTGTGCCACAAATTTCTCTTCTCCCCAATCCTATTCAATACCTTCTCATTAGTTATGTGATCTAACCATCTAATCTTCAGCATTCTTGTGTAGCACCACATTTCAAAAGCTTTCATTCTCTTCTTGTCCAAACTATTTATCGTCCATGTTTCACTTCTATACATGGCTGCACTCCATACAAATACTTTCAGAAACGACTTCCTGACACTTAAACCTATACTCGATGTGAACAAATTTCTCTTCTTCAGAAACGTTTTCCTTGCCATTGCCAGTGTACATTTTATATCCTCTCTACTTCGACCATCATCAGTTATTTTGCTCCCCAAGTAGCAAAACTCCTTTACTACTTTAAGTGTCTCATTTCCTTATCTAATTCCCTCAGCATCACCTGATATAATTCGACTACATTTCATTATCCTCGTTTTGCTTTTGTTGATGTTCATCTTATATCCTCCTTTCAAGACACTATCCATTCCATTCAACTGCTCTTCCAAGTCCTTTGCTGTCTCTGACAGAATTACAATGTCATCGGCAAGCCTCTAAATTTCTTCTCCATGGATTTTAATACCTACTCCGAATTTTTCTTTCGTTTCCTTTACTGCTTGCTCAATATACAGATTGAATAGCATCGGGGAGAGGCTACAACCCTGTCTCACTCCCTTCCCAACCACTGCTCTCTTTCATGCCCCTCGACTCACACAACTGCCATCTGGGTTCTGTACAAATTGTAAATAGCCTTTCGCTCCCTGTATTTTACCCCTGCCACCTTCATTGAAAGAGAATATTCCAGTCTGCATTGTCATAAGCTTTCTCTATACGTCTATAGGTGCTAGAAATGTAGGTTTGCCTTTCGTTAATTTATCTTCTAAGGTAAGTCAGAGTCAGTATTGCCTCACATGTTCCAATATTTCTACGGAATCCAAACTGATCTTCCCCAAGGTCGGCTTCTACTAGTTTTTCCACTCATCTGTAAAGAATTCGTGTTAGTATTTTGCAGCTGTGACTTATTAAACTGATAGTTCGGTAATTTTCACATCTGTCAACACCTGCTTTCTTTCGGATTGGAATTATTATGTTTTTCTTGAAGTCTGAGGGTATTTCGCCCGTCTCATGTATCTTGCTCACCAGATGGTAGAGTTTTGTCAGGACTGGCTCTGCCAAGGCTGTCAGTAGCTCTAATGGAATGTTGTCTAATCCCAGAGCTTTGTTAAGACTCAGGTCTTTCAGTGCTCTGTCAAACTCTTCACACAGTATCATATCGCTCATTTCATCTTCATCTACATCCTCTTCCATTTCCATAATATTGTCCTCAAGCACATTGCCCTTGTATAGACTCTCTATATACTCCTTCCACCTTTCTGCTGTCCCTTCTTTGCTTAGAACTGGGTTTCCATCTGAGCTCTTGATATTCATACAAGTGGTTCTCTTTCCTCCAAAGATTGTAGGTTACTACTGTTCTGAATTAAGGACTCAACAGTTATTTTTATATTATGACACTCGGTTGCATGGGTATATGTATTTATACAACATTGAGCACATGGAGTACCCATCTGCGTTTGGAGCTATTGCCCTGGTAGTGACAGTAAATCTCTGGATTTGGGCAGAACGATGTTGTTGTTGTTGTTGTGGTCTTCAGTCCTGAGACTGGTTTGATGCAGCTCTCCATGCTACTCTATCCTGTGCAAGCTTTTTCATCTCCCAGTACCTACTGCAACCTACATCCTTCTGAATCTGCTTAGTGTATTCATCTCTTGGTCTCCCTCTACGATTTTTACCCTCCACGCTGCCCTCCAATACTAAATTGGTGATCCCTTGATGCCTCAGAACATGTCCTACCAACCGATCCCTTCTTCTGGTCAAGTCAAGTCAGAACGATGACGGAAATAAAAAGCCAGACGTCATCGAGTTCAATCCTGGCTGAAAAGAAGGGACAAAGGCAGAGGATTATATTAACTGCTTACGAAAGAACTGAGGGTCTAAGATCCACATGAATTTCAAGGCATCGTGAGGATGGACATGGCCTGTTTTGAGAAGCTGCTGTCTACAATAGAAGATGGAATTACAAAGTGTGACAGTCACGAGGAAGGCTGTCTCGCATTCTCGAAAATAAGAAATAGATCTTATGTTTATAAGTTTTGTGTTTATACCAGTCTAAATCACGAATAAAATACCAGTAAATACCCTGTTACATTGCAGGCTGGATTTAACATTATGTTTACTGGCGACTGGGGAATCTTAAGAGCCTGGCTTTTGGCCACAGAATAGCACAGCATACTATTTCAAAAGTTGTTGTGGATATATGCACTGCAGATTGCAACACTTTAAAGAACCAGTACTTAAAGGTTTACTTGGGCTACTCTTCCAAGTTTGGACTATGTCTGTGTGGGTGCTACTCAGTTTCGCAGTCATCTGTCACACTAGGTGAAACTGCAAGGACTTTCTCCCTTTCAATGCCAGTTTCTCTTTTCTGGCATGCAGAAATAAAGGACGAGATGCAATCAAATCAAACATGAGCTTTCGTAAGATATTACAATGCAAATCGAAAATCACCATTTAACATTACACCTTTCCTCACTGTACGCCTGATTTAGGACACTAATACTTCTTTGCTCCATTTCATTTCTAGAATACGAAGCTATTAGTAGAAAAAATCCTTTCGTGCACAGCTAGTATGAGAGAGTCTACTGAAAAAAGTTCAGAGGTAGCAGTCATGTGTACACATGTCTGCTTTGATGAATGAGTGCACATTTCTCTTTTCTGGTGAATACTTTGACTGAAAGCTTATATATAATATTCTTTTCATCGTGCCTGCCTGGAAATCAGTTTGTCATCTTTATAGTGAATAGCACTCTATCCCTCCCATAGTAAGTTTGAATTTCTTTCATTCCTCGTCTTACACATCTGGTTCTGTAGGACAAAAAGGATGGAGAGGGTCAGTACATCAAACTGACATTCGGAAATTAATGATCGACAGTTAAAATGTACACCAATTCTATGTAAGCAACATTCTGCTTGTGTATATTAGCACAATCAACATTGTAACAAGCATCAGTTTTAGCATTTTTCAGGAATATCCCAAGAAAGTGTGCGAGTACGTGACCTACCACCATTTTTTTTCCCATGCAAATGGTGTGTCTCAAAGTAGGTGGAAATACTTCACTTCTTGAAATTACAGTTTAACAGCCGACTTACAAAACATTCTCAAAATATGAAACTGGGAACAGTCACTTCACTTCAATAATATTTATCTTTCATAAAATATTAACAAATCCACACGTAAGCAAAGAGATGCTAGCAAAAGTATTTGAAAAATGTTGCTCACTTTGAGCTAAAAGAATTCCTGGGTGTAGTTATGGATATGTACTCCAGATGGGACAATAATAAATAACATCTGCCGTGAATTGAGTTCAACAACATTTCTTACGAAAAAATGTTGCTACAGAATACACATGGACGCTACTAACAGTGTACCATGGGCTACGTAATTCACAACTATTTTATGGTATCATGGCCTGTGGAAGTTCGGCAAATACACACATACAAACGTCAGTGAAGCAAAAAAAGAAAGCTGTAAGATATACTAAGATATGACTTCTTAAATATACTATATATAAAAACAAAGATGAGGTGACTTACCGAACAAAAGCGCTGGCAGGTCGATAGACACACAAACAAACACAAACATACACACAAAATTCAAGCTTTCGCAACAAACTGTTGCCTCATCAGGAAAGAGGGAAGGAGAGGGGAAGACGAAAGGAAGTGGGTTTTAAGGGAGAGGGTAAGGAGTCATTCCAATCCCGGGAGCGGAAAGACTTACCTTAGGGGGAAAAAAGGACAGGTATACACTCGCACACACGCACATATCCATCCACACATACAGACACAAGCAGACATATGGTCTTTAAATATGTCTGCTTGTGTCTGTATGTGTGGATGGATATGTGCGTGTGTGCGAGTGTATACCTGTCCTTTTTTCCCCCTAAGGTAAGTCTTTCCGCTCCCGGGATTGGAATGACTCCTTACCCTCTCCCTTAAAACCCACTTCCTTTCGTCTTCCCCTCTCCTTCCCTCTTTCCTGATGAGGCAACAGTTTGTTGCGAAAGCTTGAATTTTGTGTGTATGTTTGTGTTTGTTTGTGTGTCTATCGACCTGCCAGCGCTTTTGTTCGGTAAGTCACCTCATCTTTGTTTTTATATATAATTTTTCCCACGTGGAATGTTTCCTTCCATTATATTCTTAAATATACTTACAGACATAGATTTATGGAACTAAACATTAAGGCTAAAGAGCACTTTCAATGTCAGCAGCTCCCGCATTGTGTGCAGATGTTGGCAAATTTTGAATGTTGGTCACAGCCAAACAGGCAATTGTATTCAAGAGCCAACGAGAATCACTGAATCTAATGGTTTCCTTCAGTGGAACACACAAATTAATTACATTTCTTTTTGATATGCAGAGCACCAGAGTAATTTTTGCTCATCTGGTTATTAGGAATTGCAGATTTGGTTAATGTTTCATGTACTTTGTTAAGAAGAAAGTGCTGACAGACTGACCAGTAGCATAGCCCGAGGCCTATGTTATGTTTGAATTTAACACTTTGGTTGAGTTACCAAGAGCCAACAAGTCAACAAGAAAATGTGTGCGTTCTAATAGCTTGACATGTAGTGTAGCTGGAGAGGTGTTCAAAATTGCAATAACGTACTGCCACTTCTTATTTTTTATTTTGTTTGAAATTGTGACACCTTAGTCAAATTCTAATGTAATGGAACAAAAACCAGCTCACTTTACTGACAAACTATTAAATATACGTATGAGCATTCAGGTGGGCTACTGACAACTGACTCCTGACTCCTCAGATTCAGTTCTCATTGTTTGTCAAGATAGTTGTTACTAACATCAGTACATAATGCTAAAGTCACCAACAACCGAAGTGCAATTTTACTGAACACTATAAAAGTATGATCTTTGCTCTTTGCTCTTTAAGGAAACCAATATTTATGTAAAAACTGAAAGTGCTGCATTATTAAACACATACTTATGATTTTAACACAAGGGAAAATTGTGATCCCACTGAAGCAAATATGCTAAAATTGACCGACAGAATCCATAAACGCAACATGCTTCCTACACAGTAATCTGCCATTGTACACACAAATGAAACAAAATATGGCAGTTTTCAAAGAAAATCTTTAATCCAGTGTGTAACAGCACCTGGTAGCTAAACATTATGTAACATACAGATAACCACTTCTTTTATATATAAATTCACGTAACTATAATACTGAACTACATTTAGTCATGATGTGTGAAGCATCATTATTTGCAAGACAAAAATGATAATACTAATTGTGCACAAAAATCAAGGTCATATTGATTTAATTCTTACCGTATGTGGTCAGGATTGACATCCTTTGTCAGTACTTTCCTTTCTCATGCGCACTAGAGAATGTGGCAAAAATCCCTCATGACAGAGATTCATCCACATCCTCTCTGCTTCAGTGTGGGTGGAGAATCCAAAATCCATTTTACACCGACAGATGACACAATTTACCTGCAACATTACACTTGTTAGTTCAACTGCCATCAAATAAGTAACTATCAATAACTATACCTTATCTTTCAAAAAAATAAATAAACTTTTTATATAATTCCATCATCCTGGGTGACAGGATATTGCTGAAGCAAATTACAGACTGCAATTTTTTTATATGAGTAACATGTAGAAAAGATAGAACTAATATGTCTGGGTGAGTATTCTCTGCCATTTGCATTTTGAGGATACATTTTGGCCACCCTGTGTATCCTCACATACATGCATAAGTGTCAGCAGGAACCATTTTAAGAATGATCAGACACTTTTTAGTACACGTTTCATCTCACGATGTTTTGATAAAACTAGCAACCTCTCATCAGTTGTAGTCTTAAAAAATATTATATGAAGACAGAGCAATTTACTGAATTCTAATGTCTCCCATCCATTAACTCATTCATGTTGATGACGATTACAGGCTTTTCATCTGACACGCGAAACATTGTACATGATACATTAATGTAACATCACCATGCAGTGTAGATAATAAATTATTAATGAAGTGCAAAGAGGTAATGTGTACTAAATTTATGAATCCCACTGGTATCTCAGATCAGTCTCAAACACTGTCTCACTGTGGTGGAGCGGAATTGGAGGTATTAAGCTACAAAGGAGAAGCGGCAACTACTCGTTCAGTTAAACAGCCATATATCAAATAAGGCTAATACAGGTATTGTCAGTGACCAGCGTTGAGTTGACAGTCCCACCACCCTCAGTACAGGTTTAGAACAGTGTGGCAGAATGATGAAACTGCCCCTCTGTTTCTCGGGTTCCAAGCTCTCAGTTGTACATGCACACACACCAACAATAATGGTCATGTATCAAATGGGTCCTGTAAGCTGCAACATCAGCAGTATAATCACATCTGCCAGTCACTGACTAGCCTGTCACAACTGTCTCCTTTTGTATCTCGTGTCCCACTTCTAAAATACATTTACACCTCATCCCAAGTCCCAATGTCTGAATTATCAGTGCCTAACTTGAAATGTCACTTTCTAGTTCAGTTATTTTACTGAAATAATAGGTGTACTGTTTGACGAGCAACTATCAATGAAGCATTGAACACAATTATACTCTACCCGTGGAAAACTGGTGCCCATGGATTCAAGTTTGAAGCTGGATAAGGGTCCACTGGATGCCCATCTGTCTCGCTGAGTGCACTGTAAAGACATAAAAGTTGCTGATATTAATTTGAGACAGTTTATCAACAGAAAATTCTATTTGGCAGTTGACACACTACAATTACATTTGAAGACTAGCACAGCATCAAGTATGAGTATTAGGTGGACAAGAAGAGATTTAATTATATCAAACATGAGTATACTGTACCTCACAAAAATTGGAGCCTCTGGATTCAGGGAGTATTTTTGTGTCTCTCTTGCACTGCAATTGAAATATTTGTGTTGCATTAGAAAGCATTATTACAACCAAAATGGTGAAATGAACATATTTTAACATACAATCAACCAACTACTTACATCTGTAATAGGGAAACAAAGATAGCAAAGTCAACATAAATATAATAGCAATTCACACCATTGTCTCACATGCCATAGGATTTCAATAGTTGGACAGATACAGGTAGTTATAAAAATAGATACATGGTCGATGCATGGATATAAACAAATACAATTCCTGCACCATTCATTATGCTGCTAAGATAGCTCTAATCATTTCTGAGCATGCAGCTGTGTCATTAGTTCTTGGACTTCATTAAGCAATACCTGAACAGAGAAGCATGGCTTCAACTATTACCTTTGATAAGGGGACCTTGAGGAACAGCTGCAATGAAATGCCTTTTTGCCATACCCGTATTTTGTGGTATCCATCACATGTAAAATCATTCACTCAAGCTAACCAGCATCTAACAATTCCTTTTATCCAAAATCAGCTGATTTTTGTCTACACAAGCAATTCCATGATTTGGAAAAATATCTATGCTGAGGGTCACACAAAATTGGACACAAACAAACCATTAAATATGTGGGATCATTCCTTATTAACACCCTCAATTGTGCAGACCACAATAGGAATGAAACTAAATTAAGAGTGGGCAGACAGCATCACTCTAGGCTCAGTACGTGGTACATTGACCAACACAAATATAAAATTACACAAATCCACAGTGTCTATTCCTTCAGATCCGTTCAAATGAACACACACCACACAGTCATAACTGATTTGCCTCAATGGGCAATAGGTCCACCACATTCAGTGTCCTATCTCCTACAGGAATCAAAAAGTAGTAAGCATGGATGAAATGAACAGGGACTGTAGACAGGTGGCACAAGGTAGGAAGAGGCATGCCAAGGTAGCTGCGATAAACATCGTGTCTGGGTGGCACTGTGGTTCCCAACTACGAATCTCAGGCCAGCACTCACATTCACTCATCACCACTGATGCTGTGCAGAGTCCTGATGCAGCACACGTCAATATTCCTTTCATTTCTCTCCTCTCCTTCAATTTACATAATAAACATGAATGACTCCATAAAATGGAGTTTGCCCATATAAGCACGAGGATTAAGAGCACAAACAGCCACAAAACAGGCTATTTGTTCATGGACAAATTTACCTTAATACTGCAATTCAAAACAAATGAAGACCAGCTGAGGGCTGTTTTGTACTCATAAAAACCACTATTGTACTATTTGGGTCCCATTTTCTACAAAAGCAGCATATGCATACGACACTGGGAAAGTCTACCGGTAAGTTGGTTACACAAATGAAAGCAGTTTATGCATACATTAGTACTGCAAATAACACTTAATTCACGATGGGTGCCCATTGCACATTTCATAAGATGAGATATTTTTGAATGGTGTGAAAGCAGCGATGCTGCAAATCTGACGCGAGTGATGTATAATTTTTTTCTTTGCTTGGTAAAGTGGTGGTGATACATTTTTGAATACACTGTGCTTCCCTTCTACTTTTATTTTCCGTAATCTAGGTACATGGTAAAGGAGGAATACCAGAAATCTTTTCCATAGTTTCACACAAGAAAAGGTTTTCATCCAAACATGATTCTAACTGCCTTTGTTTTGCAATTTGAATGTGCTCATAGCTGCTTTCAAGTTTCAAAAAAGTGACCCCATATTAAAGGTGAGAATGAAAGTACGAACTGTATGCATTCTTTACCGTTTTCTCACTACACCAGTATTTTAGTAAGCCGACGTGGCAACAGCTATGTTTGTTTACATTGCATACATTTACTCCACACTGTACTACGGCAATTTTCTGAGACGGTGCACCTAAGGTTGAAATAAAATATAAAAAAAAATTTGGAAGTAAGCTGTGAAATAGGTTAAGCGTGGAAAAAAATTATCATGAACGGATGTATTTCATGCAGCATTAGATTTTCTTCCTTATGGTATTGGAAGGCACACTATGAACAATGCATTTGATCACTACTAATCTGTTAAATTATAAATTACATCAGCTTTGATTATGTTAATGTTTAGCATTCTTTAGATTTTCACATCAATATTAACCCTAGTACAAAACCAGGGTCTTCAAGAAATGTGACAGCAACACAGGCTGTGTATGTACAATGGTCCGTCTGCCAGATATTTACGTATTTTTTGGGAAGAGAGGAAAGGAAAGACAACAGGGAAGGCTTTCAGGAGAGGTATGAACAATGTTAAATCCGTGTGTGGCCATTTCCCTAAATTACAGTGTATGCTGCTTGCACCATCATTGTGGTAAGGTGAGGTTTCCTTTGACAATGAGTACTTATGTTATATCTCCCATACAGTTATTCAGTTCAAGACTGTTAAAAAGAGTGGACTTTTTCAGAACCTGCTGCTTATTTCTATTTTTATTAGTGTTGCAGCATCTATGATAAGATCACTGACACTTTCTGGTTGCTGCATAAGCAATACTGTAGTAGTGTGTGTAGGCCAAAATACTTTATTGTATTTTGTGTTCCAGTGCATCAAAGCCTGCTGTAATCTGCCAACACTGGGCACTTCCTTGGTAAATGTTGTGTATTTTGTTCTTCCCCAACTTCTTTCACATGGCACACCAGATTTTGGCAATGGTTGAATAGGCAGCATAATCTGATTTTATGAAGAAATAGAAGCTGATCTGGATGTAAATGAGCAGTACCATACAGCTGTTTGAACAACAGTAAGCATCACTGGAGAGGACACTCAAGATGTTGGGAAATGTCAAAATAAAATACATTCTTCAGTTGTACCTAATGGAATTCTTGAATATGTTGTGTTCTCGATCTTTACTGGCTACCAAATTATGCAGTGAAGGATTCTTTGATTCATAATAGGTATCTTTAACTGAAACCTGTATTACATTTCAATACAGGAAACACCCTATAAAGCAATTTATCAGACTCACATCCACACACTTTGGATGTAAACTATGTGCGTTACATCATCTTACTATACAGGGCGAGTCACCTAACATTACCGCTGGATATATTTCGTAAACCACATCAAATACTGATGAATCGATTCCACAGACCGAACGTGAGGAGAGGGGCTAGTGTAACTGGTTAATACAAGCCATAAAAAAATGAACGGAAGTATGTTTTTCAACACAAACCTACGTTTTTTTAAATGTAACCCCTTTAGTTTTGCTAGCACATCTTAACATATAAACAAATACATTGTAAAATGTTTATTACATCCGGAGATATTGTAACCTAAAGTTGACGCTTGAGTACCACTCCGCCGCTGTTCGATCGTGTGTATCTGAGAGCACTGAATTACGTAGGGATCCAAAGCCAACGGTGATGGACCTTGGGTACAGAAGAGACTGGAACAGCACATTACGTCCACATGCTAGCACCTTTTTATTGGTCTTTTCACTGGCGCACATGTACATTACCATGAGGGGTGAGGTACACGTACACATGTGGTTTCCGTTTTCAATTACGGAGTGGAATAGAGTGTCCCGACATGTCAGACCAATAGATGTTCTATGTGGTGGCCATCATTTGCTGCACACAATTGCAATCTCTGGCATAATAAATGTCATACACGCCGCAGTACATCTGGTGTAATGCTGCCGCAGGCTGCGACAATACGTTGATTCATATCCTCTGGGGTGTTAGGCACATCACGGTACACATTCTCCTTTAGTGTACCCCACAGGTGTAAGATCAGGAGAACGAGCTGGCCAATTTATGCATCGTCCATATCCTATGAAATGCCCATCGAACATCCTGTCAAGGGTCAGCCTAGTGTTAATTGCGAAATGTGCAGGTGCACCATCATGCTGATACCACATACGTCAACGCGTTTCCAGTGGGACATTTTCGAGCAATGTTGGCAGATCATTCTATAGAAACGCAATTTATGTTGCAGCTGTTTGGGCCCCTGCAATGAAGTGAGGACCAATGAGGTGGTCACCAATGATTCCGCACCATACATTTACAGTCCTCGGTCGCTGTTGCTCTACCTGTCTGAGCCAGCGAGGATTGTCCACGGACCAGTAATGCATGTTCCGTAGATTCACTGCCCCGTGGTTTGTGAAACCTGCTTCATCGGTAAACACGTAGAACTTCAACGCATTCTCTGTTTATGCCCAGTGACAGAACTGCACTCCATGATTAAAGTCATCACCATGTAATTGCTGATGTAGCGACACATGAAACGGGTGAAAGCGGTGACGATGCAGTATACGCATGACACTACTTTGACTCAGTCCTCTGGCTCTCACAATGTCCCGTGTACTCTTGTGTGGGTTCATGGCAACAGCAGCTACGACCATACCTGTTGCACACAGTTGGCAGTAGATGTTTCGCAAAGTGCGGCACGTTGGATGATCTCTGTCTGGGTACCGTTCTGCATACACCCTGCAGGCTTTAGCTGCATTTCGTCGACACTCGCCATAGATGAGTATCTTCTCCACTTTTTCAGAGTTAGAATACACCATGGTCACAATTCCTACAACACTACACTATCACAGACGTCTGGTAACAAGGTGTACTACAGTTGGTCTGAGTGCGGAGACGAATGCAGAATAACAATAGCAGCAAGCGCTATATGTGGACACTGCAACAGCTAGACCAAACCACAACAGGGCACTACAGCCACACTCGTAAACATGGTCGTCATCGTAAACATGTCCCTGCAGATGCTGCTCGCCGACCGTGGCCCGTGTTTGTTACAACAAGCAATTGAACGTCGGAGGTTTCAAGCGTCAACTTTAGGTTACAATATCTCCGGATGTAATTAACATTTTACAATGCAGCAAATGGCATTGATTACATATTTGTTTATATGTTCAGATGTGCTAACAAAACTAACGTAGTTCCAATTAAAAAAACATAGGTTTGTGTTAAAAAAACTTACTTCCGCGCATTTTTGTATGGTTTGTATTAAACAATTACACTAGCCCCTCTCCTCACGTTCGGTCTGTGCATGTGCAACCGTAAGAGAAAGCGAACAATAATGTCAACCTTATCACCAGATAAGGTAATGAAAAAGAAAGGGGGGGATGGTAGGTTTCGAGTTCAGATTTGATAGAGAGAACGAAATCTTTGTCACAAAATGGAATGATAAGGATTATGTTGTACTAGCAACTGATTTTGACCCTGTACCCCCACGGTCAAAGTCTAACATTGGAATTCATCCCAGAAACAAAAGCTCAGTATTCCACAACAACATGCACTGGACACACAAGAATACCATGGAGGTGCCATTCTTCATTTCAATACATGGTTAATAGCGATACTGGTTCCTTTTTGTTTTTACAACAATTGTAGATATGACTGTTACAAATGCACAACTGGCTTCCCAAATGAAAATGATCCAAATTATTTTCTTTTATGCCCTAAGTAAATTAAATTTACTCATATTTCCATAAATTGAGTCACCAGGATACTGTTATCCAGAAATTAAGAATACATTTCAATTAATAATAAATTGAATGCTAATGGATTAATACAATTTATTGTTGTTTAATTGTCCTTTAGGAAGTTTCTACTGTTTTTGTGGATGATAACTCGTGTTATCCATAATAACACAATTCTCTTATGAACCACATAAATTTCGATACCCATGTTCCTATGCAACACTATTCCCTTCCTGATAACTGGATTTCTAGGATGCAAGTATTAGCCTAAAGTGATATTCAGATTACCCCACTGAAGTTTTCTTTGCCAGACAGTGCTTTCATCCTGCCATTACCTTCTGAATCCTGTCGAATGTGTTTTATGGCATCACCTTTTTGATTGAGCCAAAGTGAAGATCTTCCTTCATGTTTTGTCTTTTCAGAAAACTAGCTCTAGCTACTATAACATAAGAATCTCTCCATCAAAACTAACCTTTCTAGCCTTGCACTTTCTGTAACAGTGTTACTGTACTGAAACATGTGCCACCTTTTCCCTCAGAAAACAAGCAATATTCATAAAATTCCAACCAGCACAATGAACCATGTACTGCTGGAAATCGTCCAAATAAGTGACAGTTCTTCATTAGTATCTTTCTGAAGACAGAAACCACTTATTGACCACAGCATTCCATTGCCTGTACTTCTGCAAAGCTTCTCACAAGGGAACCTCCCCATCGCAACCCCCTCAGATTTAGTTGTAAGTTGGCACAGTGGATAGGCCTTGAATAACTGAACACAGATCAATCGAGAAAACAGGAAGAAGTTGTGTGGAACTATGAAAAAAATTTGTAAAATATACAAATGGAGTAGTCCATGCGAAGATAGGCAACATCAAGGACAATGGGAGCCAACGAGCGCCGTGGTCTCCTGGTTAGCGAGAGCAGCTACGGAACGAGAGGTCGTAGGTTCAAGTCTTCCCTCGAGTGAAAATTTTAATTTTTTATTTTCAGTTTATGTGACAAACTCTTATGTTTTCATCACTTTTTTGGGATTTATTATCACATCCAGAAGAAAACCTAAATCGGGCAAGGTAGAAGAATCTTTCTACCCATTCGCTAAGTGTACAAGTTAGGTGGGTCGACAACATATTCCTGTCATGTGACACACATGCCGTCACCCGTGTTGTATAGAATATATCAGACGTGTTTTGCTGTGGAGGAATCGGTTGACCTATGACCTTGTGATCAAATGTTTTCGGTTCCCATTGGAGAGGCACGTCCTTTCGTCTACCAATCGCAAGGTTTTGCGGTGTGGTCGCAAAACACAGACATTAAACTTATTACAGTGAACAGAGACGTCAATGAACGAACGGACAGATCATAACTTTGCGAAAATAAAGAAAGTAAAATTTTCAGTCGAGGGAAGACTTGAACCAAGGACCTCTCGTTCTGCAGCCACTCACACTAACCACGGGACCACGGCGCTCCAGAGTTCATGTGCTCCTTGATGTTGCATATCTAGCGCATCGACTACTCAGTTTGTATATTTTACAAATTTTTTTCATAGTTCCACACAACTTCTTCCTGTTTTCTCTATTAATCTGTGTTCGGTTTTTCAAGCCCTATCCAATGTGCCAACTTATAACTAAATCTGAGGGGGGTGCGATGGGGAGGTTCCCTTGTCAGTACAATTTGTAGTGGAACACCACATGCTTTGGGTGACTCAGTCTGTTGTTTCAATACTATTTCAGCCCTTCTGTCATTATCTTTAAGCCTGTGAAAAAATTAATATCCCTCATATGTGACTACCTCTCAAACAAAATAGCAATACTAACCAATGCAAATCACTGCTCTCTTTGCAGACACTTCCACGCAATAATGACACAACGAAATGCTGGGTGCTGTGTAGCACTAAAATTGCAAAATCATGCCAGAAAAAACACAGATTAGGCACAGTATTGCCACATGAATACTCTGAAGGACAGGTGTGGGTTCGAATGTCATTACTTGATCCAATGTTACCCAAACAGCACTTGTAGCAGAAATAACACTGTGAGCCTAGAATCACAGTCAAGTCAGGCTACCCCAAAGTCTTCCCTCTGTTTTTTAGAACCTAAGGGAAGATGAGGGGGTGAGAGAACTGACCTACACCACACCACCCAAGTGACACCCTAGCTGATACCTAGTACATCAACAAATGCCAACAAAAGTGAATAAAAACCATTTTAAATTCATTTAAACATACATGATAAATATTGGGTCTCCGTATGCCTAATTGTATGCTCAGTTTTGAAAACTAACACATTGAGAAACATCAGTAAGGATTTTTTTACACCTAAACAACAAATGTATACCCACATTACATGAGAATGTAAAACAAACAGGTAAGTAGCTTTGTACAGCCAACTTCAATAATTTTCAGTGCCCTTCACACATGGCAAATGCACCAATCACAAATCCTCTTCTGAAAGACAGTCCCATCTACTGGAATATCCAACATCAAACCTACCACAAGATTATAAAAAAACGTAAACCATTATGCACACTGGTACTACACAAAGCTACAATTTTCTCAATATACCCCAACAGACTACTTACAAAGATAATTCTGTTACATTCGTTGTACCAATCTTCATTTTTGCATACCACTTATGAAAGTAAATTATCAGTAGCTATAGCTAAAATCTGTGTCTTTGACAAGAGATGTTAGTGTTGAATGTTTCCTGCCTTTTTATCAAAAGACCCTAACCAGCACTTGATGACGTTTATCATAATGTAATATTGTTGTTACATAGCTAAAGTAGACCACTAGGAGATGCCAACTTCCCAAAATCCAGTGCAAGTAGAATACAGTGAACAATGCCTTCCTCACAGTACAGCACTTTAGTGAAGTAGCAGAATACCAGGAGGTCGTAAGTGGCAATTTAACAGAGAGGCAATGAAGCACTTGTTTTGGAACTGAAGAGTTCTGACTGTATACTCCGCAGCTAAGAGCTCAGTTTCAGAGTGACTGAACAATACACAAAAACTAAAAAAATTACCTCAATGAGTAGAAACAGGTTTTCTTATCTAAGTACACGTATCACTCACTGTCGCCATAGCAATAAACTTACCCATAATAACAAAGCTTTTCTTATTTCTCAATTTCAGTGTTTCATTAATAGTTATCTCATAATGAAAATAACTTCATATTGCCACATAATATAATTACCACTGCCAATCAGGCAAACATGAAACAAAGCATCAGAAATAAGCTTAATAAACCAGTCTATTACACAAACCATACCTGACTTCCACCAAGCCCTCAGCAGTACATCCTGGACGTACTGCTTCCAGCCTGCTCTGCAGAATTGATGACCTCGTCTGCACACTGAAAAAAAAAAGAAAAGTTAACTGTCAAAGCAGCTTTTTTCAGTGCAGCAATGGAAAGAGAAATTTTGTAATAAAAACTGACAACTCAGTTTAAGGATATCCCTGTTTAAGAAGAGGTAACATGCATATTTAACTATGACAGCAGGGTTATCACGAAAATAAAGTTTATATCCTCACAAGCTACATGCATTAAACTGAAGTGTCACACATACAGATTAAACTTCTGCTGGCAAGTCAGAAATAGCTCATTACATATTAAAGCTTTATTCAACTTTCTACAGCACTACATAAACTATGGGAAGGTAGTTCTAATGAAGTGTAAAAAATGCAAGGAAAATTTTCTAAAGTTTGGGTGGACCCTGCAGATTCCAGGCACGGCACTGCAGGCGTAAGCAGCATCAAGTCTTTTCCCCCCACGGCAAGTTGCCTTCCCAGCACTCAAAATGCTCAAAGCAATAGTATGGTATGTACCTTACAAGAGGAACCACCTAATATCCACAATACAACTGAAATTATCACAAATCCAAGACAAACACTACCAACATGCACCAACATTGACACTTCCCTATCAGTGGATTCCCTTTACTCTTGTAACTGCATTTACTGTCATCCACGTAACTGCCTTGCTGCAAGTGCAGCTCATGTTCTTGTATCATTGCTACTTATGTGGTTACCACCCTGTCATGCATAATAAATTATAGCCAAACATACATAGTGTCACTGTTTATGAAACATTGAACAGCTCCACCATGTTTTATTCGTACATGAACATTAAACGAGACAGCAGACAATCTGAACATTTCACATACAGAATGTGTGTTAGTAGTTCGTGGAGTCGTGTAAATGGACGCCAAAAACTACAGACCACCTGCGCTTCACTTCTGGCGTATACATGAACAGTATGTGGTATTATGGAAAATGAAATTCCTGATGGTTAAATTTCACTAGACCACATTCAGATGAAAAAGAAAAATATTTTATTCTGTCAAGGAACAATCATTCCCCCAAAATTTATTTTCAAGCGAACGTGGGCACATAAAGTATGGTTTAAGCTCAAGGTAAATGCTTAAACCTGTCATACCTGTCATAATTAAGCCCTGGGATATAGCAAAATTAATTATTTTTATGCGTCACGTGGATTGGAGAAAACTTTACAAAGCTCCTGATTCATACACAATATGAACAACTAACGTTAAAATACAGTGATCAACTGAGAAGCAGGAATGCAGTTTTCCATCATGGGCAGAATCTATGAATGCACTATTCACAATATTAATGCCTTGGTTTTGCATTTTTCCACAAAGTCAATGCAGATTGGGAATTTGTGCACCAGATCCACAATGTACATTGATCTCTATATGAAAAACACTAATATTCTGCTCTAACAATAGTCACACTCAGATTCATTACTCTGAGGTTCAACAGCACAACCAATACTGCATTAATATACTACAGAAAGACAACACACAAAAATGGAAAACAGTAACTAACAGATGGAGAATGGAAGCAGACAAATATAAATTCACCATTTCATAGCACAAACACACTACCAAAGCACAAATATGACACTGTACCTTCATTCTCCGTACATACCACAAGTGGCTGCATTTGAGCTGACAGACCAACACAGATTTGGGTTGGCTTGGTGGCATAGTAATTTAGATTTTGACACAGAGTGTAAAAATCTGAAACAAAAAAATTCCATTACCTCTTAAGAGGTAACCGTTCCTATGTATGTTACACTAAAATAATATTCCACTATTAACATCCAGTAACTTAAATGTTCTACAGACACAAATTGTTTTAACACAGTGATGCCCCATTTTGGTAGCTGCAGCATCTTGATGTCAGCCTGTTTCATCGAATATGTTACAGCACAATATTCTGGGGCAAGATGCTAACATCTCACATGCCAGGTTGTACCAGGGGCATAAGAAATAAAAATTCTTGCTAAAGGCTGATTTAAGAAAGTACTGCCCAATAACAGTTTACAGTATGGAAAGATCTATACTTTCCCAGTACAATAAAAAATTGTGATGTTCAAATACTACACACTATGAAATATTCCTATCAACTGTCTGTGGCAAACAAAACAATACTGCTGAATATCCTACTGTTTCTATACACTACTCATCAGACTCATAGCATCTTAATATTACAGTTATATATGCACCAGTACTTACAGGAAGCTGTGACTCATTCCACATACAAGCCTGTCGCATACACAAATGACACTACAAATAAATATCATTACAGGTAATATCATTAATTCCATTGTTTGGATCTGGAATATCAACTCAAGCAACCCCCCAACATAGAAGACCTCAGACTGGATGACATTATTGTCTCTCCAGTCTCCATTAAAAGAGGGAAAGGAGCAAAATAAGTCAACTGATAATTCATCCAATCTAATCCTGAATTCTGGTTTCAGTACACTGTGTCACAACATCCTCAAAAACAAAAAAGGTAAAGAATGTTTTCACTGGTGGTAGGAGAACAGCGTAACGACGACAACTGCAGCAAACATCTCCAATAAATCTATATGCTTCTATCAAACGTCACGAACAACAGACACTCCCCCCCCCCCCCTTTCCACAAGATTTAAATGCTATTGGAAACACAAACAAAATACATCTGGCCATCTATAATAAACTACAGATACTTGCAGGAGCCTACAAAAGACACTTCGAAGACTATACCATTGAACCACGTCATTTACTAGATAAGAAATGACAGTTCAATGGACTGTTCTGCTTCTGCATGTAGACGTCACATGCCACATTATATCATACATCATATCAGGGGTCCAATACTGTTGGTTGGACTCAAGAACAGGTAACTGTTTATTTGCTACACGTTTAAAGCGAAACCTAACAAATATAAAGGATTACTTAAACAATAATTAACTTAAAACCCTTATAGAATATATAGAATAAGCGTACTGTACCGCACAAATATCTCCAGCCATTCTGGTAGATTACAGCATGGACAGTCATTGCCTGGGGAAAAAGAAAAAAAGAATATTAATTTTCTGTGAGACTTCGAACAATGTATTTTAAATAATAAATCTTACTTCATTTTGCAAAATTCCAAGAGATTTAAAACTGTATCAGTTATAACATGTCCGTAAGTATGTGGCAATTAACAGCTATAGCCATATATTTTTACATTAAATCTAGTAACACTACATAAAGCAGTTTTTTCTGATTTGTTCCGAAATTCATTCAAAGGAATAGCTGTGTTCATTTTACTGCTTATCATATGTATTTGGTTTCATTTTTTCCTCCATGGATTATAAACGATAATATTTTCAAATTTTTCCTGGCTAACGTGAACTTTGTTAAAGCTCTCTGTATGGTTACAGCAGAAAACTGAAGCAAGCTATAGTATATGGAACAAAATACCTCCTCTTTGCAAAATCATCAACCGATTATACTGTATGAAATTCTATCTCGTATGAAGGAAGGATAGAGTGGCATAGCTAAGTAAATATGTAACGTGTGGCAAATCTACAGCAGAAGTAGACGTTCTAAGCTTTAGCATGAAATTTAGGTACAATAGTGTAGCCTTACACCTGTTTCCGGTGGCCCGGTTTAGAATGAAAACCATATTACAGATTCAACATGGCGAACATGTGGAACGACAGTATACGTAAAATGGCTCACGCAATTCATATTAAACTGCATACGAAACGAAAACCTTCATTTTATCGATCTTTATTTCATTGGGTAACACTTCTGTTGCGCATCGTGCTTAAACTCTTGCAGTCCTGAACATAGTAGTGCTAGATTTCTACCACTATCCTAAACCGGAAAAAATCACGTGTATACCTATGCCGTTTTACAGCTAACTTACTGTGCACAAAATGCAGGCGTATGTGCAGGGAAATACGTAACAACACACAATACCAGATGCACACTGTTTAAATCTACTAGCAATGCGTTCTTCATCACTCAACAGACTCTGCCGTCTAAACTATTTACAAAATACTGTTTGCAAATGCTTACCATCAGCCATTACAAATGTGTGATTCGGTTATCGAACACTCAAACAGCAGCTACACCTGATACTGCAAGAATACAACTGCACTCTGTTCCTCACCTGAGGTAAATGACTCATCTTTGCTTCAGCTGTGCCAACTTATGCGACGCCATGTTTCGTGGTAATGTGGTATAATAGATTCAAGATGGCGTCGCGTGTAGAAGTGTGTATAAATAGTTCCACGGTAAACGGCTACATATCGAGTATAAATTGTATAAAGTGCAATAACTACATCGCGAAAGGTATCAATTTATGTGCAGTGTCGCAAAAATGGATTCATTCAAAGTGTTTCGCAGGAACGGAAGAATGGGACGCGAAATGTGACTGTGGCATGGAATGCTGCGATCTACTAACGGTAGCTTTGTCAAGATACAATAACTGCATAGAAGAAAGTGTTACTACATCGCTTCAGCAAGACCTTGTGCTTGCAAATCGTTACGTAAATAAATTAGAGGAACTGATAAAGCAGCGGAATTATGACGATTGAAAAAACGAGTGTAATGAAAACATACCGGCAATGTTCGTTTCAAACAAAACTTCTGCTAGTAGTAAACGAAATATTTCTGGCGGTATGATATCGTCAGTAAATAGAGTGCAGAGAAAAACGGGTAATAAAGACACGACAGGACGAAATGTGAACTCAAAAAATAAGACAAGTGAAAGTGAATCTAGATCATTTGTGTGTTCTAACGAGGGAAATGTTTCTCCAAAGTGTACTATAAAAACGACGGAACGAGCGCACCTGGAGAACAACAGATATCAAGTCTGTGTATTAGGTGATAGTCATGCAAAGGGTGTGGCACAAATAATAAATGATCGGCAGTCGCAATTCAGAGTAACAGCCATTGTCAAACCTGGTGCTCCCCTTAATGAAATAGTAAATAATTGTGAAAACTTAGTTAAGACTGGAACATGCTGTGTGCTAATAGGTGGAGCAAATGACGTTTACAAAAATGAAAGCCAACTAGCGACAAGGGCACTTCAAACAGCTGTCAGAACTAAATTTAAAGGTTCTCGTTGTAAGTGTGTCACATAGACATGATCTAATCGAGGAATCATGTGTAAACAAAGAAATAAAGTCAACAAATAATAAATTCAGGAAGATCTGCTGTGCTTTTAATTGTGCAACTTTTGTGGATGCAAACAACTCAGTGAGAAATCATTTCACGAGGCATGGACAGCACAGGAACTATTATGGAAAAAAGATGATGGGTGAAAAGATACTAGAAGAAATAAACTGCATAACAGTAGAAAAGTTCCCTAAAATCCCACTCCAAATGAGGACAGAAGCAGAAGAAATGAAAACCTTAACAAGAGCAACATTTGCTGAAGCACTAAAAACATCATCATCTGCTATTGTAAATAGTAAAATGTCATCAGCTGCCACAGCTAGTATAAACAGTCAATCAGCATCATCCACTTCAAGTAGGAAAAGCAACAGAAACAAGAAACCTGTGGTACAACAGGATTTTTGGTATCCAGCCATAATGAAAACTCCAAGATAACAGTGTTAAACGAAAGGAGAAATACCACCAGTGCTCACTCCCCTGTTCTAAAGATTATGACTCTAAATGTGCAGTGCCTCAAGAACAAAATTGTGAACTTGAAATAGCAGTAAGTAACACCCAACCTGATGTCTTGTGTATTACAGAACATTGGTGTAAGGACCATGAAACTATTAGTATTCGTATTAATCCATTTAAACTGGCCAATCATTATAGTAGGAAAATTACAAAAGGTGATGGTGTCGGTATTTACCTTACACAAGAGTTAGAATTTAAAAAGAGATGTGAAGTAGAGAACTTAAGTATTGAAAAGTTTTTTGAAGCAGGTGCTGTCCAGCTATATGGCCTGATGAAAAAAGTCAGTCATAACAGTGTATAGGTCACCATGTGGAAACACAAGTCTTTTTTGATAAATTAGAATTGTAGCTAAATACTATTTACAAAAAAGAAACTGTGATTATTCTTTGTGGTGATTTCAATATTAATCTTCTAGTTGAAAGTCAACAAAAAAGGCAATTTTTGGACATATGAAAGAGTTTCAACATGTCACCACACATAAACAATTCAACTAGAATAACAAACACCTCCAATAGCCTCATAGATAACATTTTCTCAAATATGTCAGAAACTGACATAGAGGTAACAAACATAGATTTAGGATTGTCTGACCACAATGCTCTCACCATTGAAATCCCTTTAAGGTCAAAGGAAGATAAAGGTGTAAATAATATTTACAAAAGAAACTTATCTGTGGACAGCTGTCACCAGTTCATAAGTATCTTAGAAAATGAAAATTGGTTAGATGTTATGAAACAGTCAAGTACAGATGAGGCATATAGTGTATTTGCATCGATTTATGTGATGTACTTTGAGATGTGTTTTCCAAAGAAACTGATCAGAATCAAGTCTACTGGACACATAAAGTCAAGTTCTTGGATGACTCTTGGCATTAAGAAATCATGTGAAAACATGAAAAAGCTGAATTCAGAGTTGAGGGAGTGTACAGATACTGATTTTATAGAATATGTAAAGAGGTATAGGAAAATATACCCCAGAGTAATTGCAAATGCAAAGTTATTAAGTAATAATATGGAAATAAAACAGTCCAGAAATAAAACTAAAATAGCATGGGAAATTGTGAGAAAAGAAACCGGGGTACCTACCAAAGACAAGGAAATTATTCTAAAAGACGAGGAGAATAAAATGGTAGATAAATATGCCATGCCTAATTATATAAAGAATTACTTTTTAAATGTACCCCAGACATTAAGCAGGAATCTTGGGGAGCAGATTAAGATGGAAGCACCCAAAGCAGCCAGCAGTATGATGGCAGTTCCAACAAACGAAAAGGAAGTTTTAAAACTGATTAAAAGTCTGAAGTCCAAGATGTCAGCTGGAGTAGATGAGGTGCCAATAATATTAGTAAAGAAAACAGCTAATCAGATAGTGAAACCATTGGCGCACATAGCAAACTTGTCAATGGCTGAGGGCGTGTTTCTACAACAACTGAAAATTTCTACAGTCATTCCCCTGTTGAAAAAGGGTGATAAACTTAAAATAGAAAACTACAGACCTGTCTCACTCCTCCCAACTTTCTCTAAAGTTTTAGAGATACTAATGAAATATAGAGTCACACATTATCTTAATATGCACAATCTGATAAACAGTAATCAGCATGGATTTCAAGCTGGGAGAAGTACCGAAACAGCTGTACTAGAATACACAAAAGAAATAATCACTAAATTGGAAGAGGGAAAAAGTGTAGTTGGGATAAATCTAGGTTTGTCAAAAGCCTTTGACACTGTTGACCACAGCATACGTTTGAAAAAGCTTGAAGCTATAGGTATCAGAGGACTGGTAAAAAAGTGGTTTTGGTCTCATCTGGAAAAGAGGAAGCAGGTGGTTGAAATTAAAGCGCCAAATATTAATCAAAAAATTAAACTAAGATCAGATCCAAGGGAGGTCACAGTAGGAGTACCCCAAGGAAGTGTATTAGGCCCCTTGCTGTTCCTCATTTACGTTAATGATATTCGGGTGTCAGAGATAAAAGCTAGAATCATGTTATTTGCTGATGATACTAATTTAATAGGTAGTGATATGAAGCAGTAATTGCACAGTAGTGTGGACCATGTCCTACAAGATATACAAAAATGGTTTAGTGCTAACAAGCTAACACTGAATGCAAAAAAAACTAATTATGTGCAATATGGAAAAATATGTGAACAGGATGACCTAAATCCCACCATGGAGGGCAAACAACTTGAAAGAGTACAGTGTGAAAAATTCCTGGGTATGCACATTGATGAGAAGATTTATTGGAAGGACCATGTGGTGAACTTAGCACTAAAACTAAATTCAGCATGTTTTGTGCTTAGAATAATTCCAAGAGTTTGTAGTAATGACTGTACCAGATTAGTATATTTTGGCTATTTTCAGTCCATTGCATCCTATGGGATAGTATTCTGGTGAAAAACAAATTGTTGTCTAAATGAGATTTTCAAATTTCAAAAACGTGCTATTCAGATAATGACCCACAGCCCCCCTCAAACACATTGTAGGCCCCTTTTTAAAGCATTGAAAATTTTAACAATTCCATCATTATACATTCTGAAATGTCTGTTGATGATCAAAAGAAATCAGGACAAAATGAAAACCAATACAGACTTCCATTACTATGATACACGGCAATGCAAAGATCTCCACATACAAGCTGTAACAAGGACCCGAAGCCAGAAACATGTACGTAATCAAAGCATCAAACTTTTTAATGCACTACCAAAACATATCAAAGAGCTGGAAAATGAGGATAAATTTAAAACTGTTCTAAAGAACCACATGCTTGACAAATGCTATTACAGCATAAGTGAATATCTCTGTGCAGCTGTATAACAATATATGTTTAAGTTAATGTGACAAATGAAATTACATCAGTGCATAATAAATTATGTTATAAAAACACTTATTAGTTTTATATTGTATTAAACATAAGATAGATTAATATGAATTCAGCACAGATACAAATTTTGTAAAGATATTATATAGTTGTTAAAATGTACCCTGACAAATACTGTAGCACAAATGTGATCATTGGGATGATAATAAATAAATAAATAAATTACATGGTGGATTATTTTGCAGCAACAGTAGGTAATGAGCATCATAAATAATTCGACAACAGAGCTAAAAACAACTGATGACATGAATTTCTGCTTTAAAAACATAAATCCCAAAAATATCCGCAGCGGTAACAGAATAATAGTGAAGTATTTTGTCGATTGTTCAACCTGTTTCCAAAATACAGTACAATTATCAACATTTCCTAAAAAAAAGTATGTATCGGAAACAATACCAATAGTAAAAGCATTTAAATAACGAGCAGTGTACGAAAGATAATATTATGGCCTGATTAAATTTTATGTACCGCAGCCACGACATAGTGTGATTAGGCCTATGTTCTCAGTGACCCTTGAATGAAGGGAAATATGTGGCATTTGTGTTAATTTTTCCTATACCCGCAAACGATTTCTTATAAAATGTTTCGTTGACGAGGATAATTAACTTACTGAGATGACGATGGTTTGCCCAATGAGCTATTTGTAAACAAAAGCGAGAGAGCTGATAGTTATGACAAAACAAAATTGGCCATTTTCTTTTCTCGAAAGGTCAACAACGACCAACACGGCTGTAATCGACAGAGAAGCACTATAGAGGCCACTGACAAATTTCTTAAATACAATCTGGCGTGAGTGTCATACGATAGCGTGAGAAGGAAGATTATCTGAAATCGGTTCGGTCACGTGACTACTCTCGTGCTGTGGAGAGAGATCTTTGTCCAGACCACCGAATTCGTGAAAATGTTGCTAAGAAATAAGATTGCTATGATAATCGAAATGTCTAAGTTCTCTGGCCCGAAGTATGTTTTAATTAACAGTTAACTGTGTAGTTTTTCTAATAAGAATAAACTGACACATATACAAGATCTCTTAAAATTTTGATGATCTGCGTTTTATTTCAGATTATAGTGGAAATAGGGATTTGTGGAAGGCACTCTGAGGGATATATGGTTTCAATTTTACAGTCGGGAAGGATTTGTATAGACATTCGAGAGCTTTCCATGAAATCGACATAAATTAAAAAGCAAATAATTAAGTAAGTAACATGCCAGTATCTTACAATATCTTTACATGCAGTGTTTCCCTCGATCGCCACTAGAAAATGCATATGCCAGCTCCCCAAACACTACTAAATAAAATGTGATACAGTAGTATAGTGTAATGTTTTTTTGTTTCAGATTTATACAATTTATAAATTTTATCAACACGTGTTTCCCACTCAATAAATATTTTGCTTTTAGTTTTACATATCTTACCGCACTTTTAAATAATCGCACACAGAGTGGTGTTTTTTTTTTTTACATGCAGTACCAGAGAAGAGTTAAAATGGTAATGGATTGTGAACATGGAACAAATCTGAAAACACAAGAAAATTAGTTTGATTCATTGGGACAAAAACGGAAAAACTGCTCTGAACTTAGGCCTTGGAAGATGATATGCATAGGACAAATTGACTGAACTGTTTCAGATATGAATATGCTGGGTATCCAGTACTTTTAGTGTACTGTCACAAAGCAGATCTACGTCTTTTGTAATCAGATGCAGTAAATCAAGCTCACTAATGAGTGTGTCTGTACCGAGTTTTTAAAAAGAATATTCACATTGTAAGGCTAATGTCCTCCCTTAATGTTAATTATTGGCGTTACAAAAATTATAAGATTTGAGTAAGTCCTAGCAAGGCTGCCAAGTTCTAAAAATTTTTATGGCCTACTGGCTGTGTCATAACATCAGCTTGTTGCTCATTTGTGCTAACATACATTAACACAACTTCTTCACAAAAGCTTTCCCCCTCGCAAGCAAAATTTTGACATATATATGCTTAAGTTTGATGGAGCTGTGGGGTCTTGCAAAAGCTTGTTACGGGTATATTATCTTCATGCAGTACAACAGCTCTTTGACTGCCAGAAACACTATGTTACATAGTACTGTGCTGAGAGCCTTCAATATTCGCCATACTTATAGCTAAAAATTCTGATTCTGTTGACGACAGGGACACTGTAGGCTTTTCTTAGATGCCCAAGAAACTGCAACCCAAAACTTTGAAAAGATAACCACTTGTGGACTTCGATGTCCACTGTGACAGCCCAGTCAGAGTGCACATAACCAATTATGGTATAAGTATAGTTTTTATCCTTAGCACACAAGAAGCTCATTTTATGGTTCACGTAATTTAATGCGGCACAAATTTTAAAACATTCCATAAACACAGACTAGCTTATGTTTGGTACCTGGTCACAATAGTTATTGCTACATGAATATCTAGTATGGAACCTAATGTGACATACATCAATGATCCCATTAACTATTTACATCAGTTCTCAATGTCTTCATTTTTTTTTTTTTTTTTTTTTTTTTTTTTTTTTGGTTAGCAAAAGAGCCAACACCATATTACGAGTGGATTTCGAAATGCACGCGTTTTAGCTCACGCAGGCTGGTGTGAGGAGGGAAGAACTATACTGACTTGAGGTCTGGAACATGACAAGGAATGAGAATTCAGAAAGGGGACGTAATTAGTTTGATACTTAATTTTAATCCATTAATGATGAAAGTCGCTCTTGACGGTACATGATTCACAATATTATCTGTTCAGAATACATTCTTGAAGTAATTATAGTAACTGAATATGGCGCCTTGATAGTTCGTAGCAAATGACGTAGCTGAAGGCTATGCAAAACTGCCATCTCTGCAAATGAGTGCGTATGTAGACGGTGAACCATCGCTAGCAAATTCGGCTGTACAACTGGGGTGAGTGCTAGGGAGTCTCTCTAGACTAGACCTACCATGTGGCGGTGATCGGTCTGCAATCACATAGTGGCGGCGCGCAGGTCTGACATATACTAATGGACCCCGGCCGATTTAAAGGCTACCACCTAGCAAGTGTGGTGTCTGGTGGTGATGCCACATTCCTCCCCCGCAAATCAGCGGATGTCTGTGGTATACGGCCTCCGCCCGCCGTGGGGTGGACCCCATGTTGACGTACGCGACGAGGTGGGGAGCTTAACAACAGGAGAGGCTGTGCCAACCGTACCCTGCCATTCGTACTGCGGGGAGCTAGGGAACGCCTGGAGACCTATTCGAGGGTGCATGCCAACATGCGGTGTTTGCACCCGAAGAGAGACAGGAGGGGCCGAAGGGTTGACCTCCATCGGGCTGGGGCACCCGAAGAAAATAGACCAGCGAATGAACTTCTGCGCTGTACGTGGAGGTACAGGCTTGTTCGGATGAAAAAGCGATGTCAAAGGTTTGTGGTCTGTGATTATGGTAAAGTGACGACCATACAAGAAGTCGTGAAACTTTGTAACACCAAATACGAGAGCCAATGCTTCTTTCTTGATATGTGAATAATTACTTTGCGCAAACGAGAGCAATTTGGACGCAAAGGCAATAGGGCGGACCGTGCGAGCCATCTTTGTGCACAAGCATTGCACCGATCCTGAATTCCGATGCATCCACCATCGACAAAAGGGGCTTCTGGGGATCGAATGGCTTAAGGCAAGTATTGGAAAGCAACGCCAAGCCGGCGAAAGGCACATTCGCATTCCGTCGTCCAGATGAATGGAACACCTTTACGGCGTAAGCAATGAAGCGGAGCTAAAATGGAAGAGACATGCAGCAGATATCTGTGATAATAGTTGATTTTTCCCAGCACACATTGTAGCTGCTTCAAATTCTTTGGCGAGGGCAAGACTTGTATGGCACGGAGGTGCGTGGGACTGGGATGTATGCCTTGGGCATTGAGTACATGGCCCAGGTAAGGCAAGTCACGAGCAAAAAACAGACATTTGTCCTTCCGTAAGTAAAGACCATTATGTCGCAAGACCTGAAATAATGTTCTGAGATTGGCTAAATGATCTTCTTCCGTCTTTCCGGAGATCACAATATCGTCCAGACAGTTTGTTGCAGTAGGGACGCACAAACGGTTTGTAGATATTGCTGAAACAATGCAGGTGTGGATGCACACCCGAAAGGCAGTCATTTGAATTGATACAAGCGAAGATGCATGTTAACCACCAAAACATGCTGAGATTCTTCATCCACCAGTATTTGCTAGTATACACGTGCTAGGTCCAACTACGAAAAATATGTGCGTGGGCACAGTTTGTCAAAAAGATCTTCCGGGCGGGGTAAAGGAAAAGTTACAATCACTAGTTGTGGATTCACTGTTGCCTTGTAGTCCATACAAAGTCTCAATTTTCTGGACATTTTTGGTAAAATTACTAAGGGTGATGCACAGAGAGAAGTCTGCACACATTCAATTACACCTTGTGATTCCAAATCATGTAATGTTTTTGCAACCTCATCACGCAGTGTGTGGGGAACATTGTGCACTCTGAAATATTTCGATTGCACGTTTACTTTCAGTTTCAAATGTGCTTTATAGTTCTTAGCGCAACCAAGGTCCGGTGCAAAAATGTCTGCAAATTCTTTACATAGACGAGAAACACTGTCTGAAGACATAGTCTGGTTGACTGATTGGACATGATTTACTATAGACTAGTTAAATAACTGAAATAAATCGAAACCAGACAAGTTCACTGCAGAAGAAGAATGAAGGACGTAAAATGACAAAAGCTGTGTATGTCCTTTGTATGTTGCAAGAAGGCTGCACTGTCCTAACACAGGGATCTCTTGACCTGAATAGCTAGTTAACGCAACAGTTGCGGCACACAATGGTGGTGTGTCCAGCTGTTTGTAAGTGTCATGATTGATCAGTGAAACTGCAGCTCCGGTATCGAGCTGGAATGGTATCACTTTGCCGTTAATGCCCAAGTTGACAAAAAGTTTATTTTTCTGCTGACGAAAAGAGCGACTGTCTCGTGCAACGTGATTGGACACTGGTACAAAATCACCTGCGACTTGACGGGAGTTCCGGTGATGTCGACACACACGATTTGTGGGACGAATACAGCCACTGTTAGAGAGAGTGGAACTGGGCGGAGTGGAATGAACGACATGAATTTCCGAGGGGTGAATTTTCGCGAGTCAGAGTATCCATGGTTCGGTTCCAGCTCCAGCGCGAAGCAAAGGGCCTGGAATGGTTTTGACTTTCCGATCTGAGCTTTTTCTGGCAAACACTCTGAACACGTCTTTTTTTATTACAGTAAAAGCAAATAGCTTGGTGTGACGGGCAATTCTCATACGAATATTTAGTAGCACACCGCGGGCATGATTTGAGCACTGCATTTGCTGACCGGCACGGCACATGTGGCTGAGAGCCTGGCGGCAGCGGTGCGGCCGGGCACGAGGGCTCTTTAATACTCCGTGCAGCTCGCTTGGTGGGCCGGTTAACCTGACACATGGCTGGAGAAATTTCAAATGATTCCTAAGCAAAGTCAAGTGTGTCCTGCCTATAGAATATGTCCATCACTTGTTGAAGGCAGGGATTGACTAGTTTCAAAATCTGTTCCCTTAAATGAATGTCAGAAACGTTCTGAGCAACTGCATCATGTACCATTGTATCTGAATATGGGAGTCCACATTGACACTCGAAAGCACAATCCCTAGTGAGGCCTTGCAAGGTTGCAACCCACTCCCAATTAGTCTGACCTGCCGTACATTATGCAGGAAAGAAGGTATACCATTTCGCAACTACATTGACTGATTGTTTGAAATATGCACCTAATGCAGACAAAATTTCTTCGTAGGACAGAGTTGCTACATCACGTTGGGGAAATAATTTGACTATCACACGGTAGGTTTGCTCACCGATGGATGACAAAAGAAAAGGCTGCCGCTCGTTACTTTGAATTCTGTAGGCAGCGAGATGGAATCCAAATTGGCGTGACCCCTCCGTCCGGATTTCCAGTGCCGCATCAAAAGGTCTGAAGGTCGGAGCAACTGTGTGTTGTGGCTGCATTAGTGGAGGAGCGGCCGCTGCCGCTGTCCAAGGGCATCCAGTAATGCCTGCGTCTGCTGATTATGTAAGCAATAAAATTCAGATAGTACATCTGGAGATTGTGGCGAAGCCATTACACAATTAAATCAGGGAGTCTCAACGACATATGTCAGTATAATTAAAACACCATTTTTACTCCTCGTCGCCAATTTTGGGTTAGCAGAAGAGCCAACACCGTCTTACAAATAGAGGCCGAAATGCACGCGTTTTAGCTCACGCAGGCTGGCGTGAGTAGGGAAGAACTATACCGATGTGACGTCTGGAACATAACAAGGAATGAGAATTCAGAAAGTGAACGTAATTAGTTTGATACTTAACTTTAATCCATTAACGATGAATGTCGCTCTTGACGGTACGTAAGTCACAATATTATCTGTTCAGAAGACATAGTAACTTAATACTTTTTCAAGACGGGAACATTCACAATTAGTAACAGTACCCTTCACTAAATTTTGAAAAACTTTCATTACCATATTGTTCCTAATCAGACCTTAATCCTTAATTCTGAAGTTATCACTTAGAAACATCTGTAAGTTATCCATTCCACTTTGGGAAGTTTAAGCTAACTGCAGATCATCAATGTAAACAAGTACGTTTTATTGCTCTTTTCAGACTTAAATACAAGCAATCCTCATAATCACTGCTCACAGATCCTAAGTCAGCTATTACTTTGTCAAATTTAACATTCATAATTTGAGGGAGTGCTTTAAACCATAAAGAGTGTTTCTAAGCTTACAAACTTTACCATCCATTTTATTGCAACATACAGTAGGTAGTTTAAGGCAAGTCTCCCGCTATCTCCCCATATCAAAGAACAATACAAACATTCAGCAGGTACCTGGTAGAGTTATTCTCATTTGTTGTGTGTCTACAAAAAGGGTTCACAGAACTCCCACAAGAAACATGAAAAAAATTTGATGTCAATTGACTTACAGAACGTACAAAAAAATTTGTCAACTAGTCTTACCTTTAAATAATGTTAGTCACATATATATATATATAATTAACTATGAAATAAATTTGTAAGCTCTACAGTTACTATATTCTACATATACCACATCAAACCTACCGCAGGAATGAAACAGTAAAGGGGAATACCAGTCTTGGAATATATTCTGAATACAAACATTATGAGGTACAATGACCTTCTCTGTGCCAACTAGCACCATTTTCGAAACGATCAGTTGTGCAAAATCTGACTTGTGCTTAACTCACATCGCATTTTGAAAACCATGGATCGAAGCAGCTAAGCCTAAATGACGACAGGTTTTTCACCCAGGAAAAGCTAAATCGAAATGGACCTGAACAAATTTATGTACAATCTTCAATTAAAGTAGCAGGAACATGAGTTGATTTACATGTATTCCTGAGGTAACTGGAGTAGTTGAGATACATTTATCCTGTAAAATCCAGATTGTTCTTCACTGCCAGCCTCCGGATTCTTCTTAACTGTCAGCCAGCCACATTGTGCTGAGTTCTATAGCCTTCTACAGGTTATTCTCTCTAAATTTTACAACAGACACCATGTTACAGGTATAGTTATTTCAATGATAATGTATGTGAAAATGGGAGAGGGAAGAATAAGATGTTATGTATAAATCCATCATTCAACCATCACTTGAATATTGTTTCTTGTTATGGGAACTTTTCCTAAGTTAATTAACTGTAGAGACAGAAAAATTCAGAGAAGAGTTGCTGTGCTTGTCCCATGTTTGCTTGGGCAGCATTTGAGTGTCACAGGAATTCTCAAGAAACCGCAGAGGGAGACTTCACAAGAAAGACATCTAAGCAAAAGAAGCCTTACTCTCAAAATTCCGTTACTACATGTTCCAAAATGAAAACAGAGATGTGTTATTCAAACATAAATACAACATAATAAGACTGGCCTCAAAATTAAAATAACTCAGGCTCATACAGTGTTGTAATGGCACTCTTTGTATAATACAGTAATATTATGTTACTGGTTCTTTAAGATAAAATGAATGATTTGAGAATATTGCTTGCCACACAGAACGTGACCTATAATGATAACTTTCCACCAGAATTACACAGAAAAGCAATATAATAATATCCAACATTTTCGCAAGTAAACATTTAATCAGTGACATAAATGTTATCCAATAGTGAATGGTCTCTCTGACCATGATGCACAACTAGTCATACTAAATTGTATCATACAAAACATACGAATAAATGAAAAAACAACAGAAACTTTCAATGCAGCCTTACAAAAGATTGATTAGGAGGATGTATATATTGTGAAAGATGTAAATTCCAGCGAGGTGAATGTATTTATTTACTGGTTTCTATCAAGCTCTAGCAACTGCTTTCCCAATGAAATGACAGAGTACAATTCAAATAAGCTCTGGATTATAAAAAGAATCAAAATATGAGCAAGGGAAAGGAAACTGTTTGAAATGATAAAGTAGGACTGTCTTTGTATTGCAAGAAACACTGTACTGTACTCAAGAAAGTGATAAAAAATCTCTGTATACTGACTGATATCAACACCTGAGATAATAAAATTAAATCTATATGAGCAATAGCTAAAGGAGAAATCAGTTAAGCAGTGTGGTGACTTTAATAACAAAGAAAGTAGTCCATTAATACAAGATAGCCAGAGAGGAAATGTACCACTCCCTTGAAGTACGAGGGTTGGTCGCGATGTAAGGTCCCCTTCATTTTTTTCAAACAGACAACATATACTATTTTCGTAGAAATTTACACTGTTAGAAAGAAGAAACTTGTTATCTCTATTTTTTTACATAATTGTAACTTTTTCCATGCATTTTTGTAGATGGTGCTCCAATTTCGGATTCCCCATGCTGTAGAACTCTGCCACCAACATGCTGAGGCACTTCACCTCTTCTTTCGCTTCACTATCATTCCAGAAGCGGTGGCCATCCTCATGTTCCTTTAACTTGGGGAGTAAGTGTTAATCACAAAGCACGTGGTCTTCACTCTAAGATGGGTGGGGCATGACAGTCCAACAAAAGTTTTTCTAAAGTTCCTGGATTTGGTGGGAGACATGAGGTCGGGCATTATCGTGAAGCAGCATTACACCCTCTGCCAGTTGCCCTCTCTGGTGGTTCTGCATAGCTTGCCTGAGTTTCCCTACTGTTTCATTATAACTGTATGAGTGATTGTTGTCCCAGGTTCCTTGAAATCCATCACCAGTATCCCCTTACAATCCCAAACAACAGTCGTCATGAATTTGCCAGCACAAGGAATTTGTTTAAACTTCTGTGCAACTGTTGGCCCTGAGTGATGCAACTGTTTGGATTTTTCTTTTACTTCGGGAGTGAAATAAGCACCCACATTTCGTATTCCATGACTATGGACTCCAACAATCTGTCCTTATCTTCTTGACATTGTTGAACAAATGAGCCAGCACAGCAAACTCGTATATCCTTGAGTTCTGCTGTCAGTATACATGGAACCCATCAAGGGCAACAATTGTGATACCCCAATTTTTCCATCAAAGCTCTTTCAACTGTACCGTAAGAACTCCCAGGAATCCTAGCAAAATGTTCACGGACAGTGAACCTCCTATTTTGAAGCATTTCGCATTGGACCATTTCGATAACTGCCTCAGAAACTGAAGCTCTTCCACTGTGTTCTTCATTGTGGATGTTCTTGTGACTGGCACTAAACTCCGTGCACTATTTTCAAATGCATTGAACGGATATACACTTGTCACCATACATGTGCATCAGCTCTACAATGAATATCCATGCATGGAGTCCCTTACATGTGCAACAGCAAATTATGAATGAATATTGCACTTCCTTTGCTGATGGCTCCTTAGCAAATACAGCTGCACACAGCAGTGTTGACAGTTTTTCCTAGCACCTTCCAGTGCAGCTGGAGATCTTTGGGAACATTACTTCTGGGTCAACCCTCATAGTTCATAATATCTGCATGGAAAGTTCAATACTGCAATTCCATCTCCAAATTTCTTCTTGCTTCCCTATACCCCTTGCTCAAAGTACAACCTGAACAACATGCAGGATAGGATACAATGCTGTCTCACCCCCCTCTCAACCACTGCTGCTGTTTCATGTCCTATGACTCATAGCTACAGTCAGGTTTCTGTACAAGTTATAAATAACTTTTCACTTTCTGTATGTTATCTCTGTTATATTCAAAATACCAAAGAGTGTATTGAAGTCAACATTGTCGAAAGCTTTCTCAAACTCCACAAATGCTATAAATGTATCTTTGCCTTTCTCTAACCTGTCTTTTTAGACAATTTGTAGATTTGGTACGGTCTCACATGGTTCCTACACTTCTCCAAAACCCACACTGATCTTGCTGAAGGTCTGCTTCCATCAGTTTTTCCATTCTGTAAATAATATTAACACTTGTCAGCATCTGAATTCTTTGGAATTGAAATTATTGTAATCTTCTTGAAGTCTGTCTTGTATATGTTTCGCACCAGGGAAATGAATATTCAAAGCCATTGTCATCACAGTATAATTTCATATTGTAACAGTACATTACACCTACATCTACATCTACTCTCTGCAAAACACAATGATGTCCACGGTGGAGGAAATGCCCAATGTACCAGTTATTACCATATCTTCCGGTTCCATTAACATGTGGAGTGTGGGAAGAATGACTATTTGAATGCCTCTGAGTGTGCAGTAATTATTCTAATCTTATCTTCACAATCCCTATGTGAGCAATATTTGGGAGTTTGTAATATGTCCCTAGAGTAATAATTTAAAGCCAGTTTTTGAAATTTTTTAGCAGACTTTCTCATCATAATTTATGTCTGTCTTCAAGAGTCTTCCAGTTCAGTTCCTTCAGTACCTCTGCAAGACTCTCCCACAGATTAAATAAACCTGTGACGATTCATGCTGTCCTTCTCTGTATATGTCCTATCTGGTATGGGTCCCACACACTCAAGCAATATTCCAGAACAAGTCACATGAGTGATTTGTAAGAAATTTCATTTGTAGATTGATTACACTTGCACAGTATTCTACCATAAACTGAAGTCTCCACTGCTTTATCCATGACCGAACCAATGTGAAAATTGCATTTCATATCCCTACAAAGTGTTACACCTAGGCATTTGTATGAGTAGGCCGACACCAGGAGTGAATCATTGATATTATGGTCATAGGATACTACATTTTTTTCGTTTTATGAAGTGCAAAATTTTACATTTCTGGACATTTAAAGCAAGTTTCCAATCTTTGCACCACTTTGAAATCATATCAGGATCTTCTATCACATAGACCTTCATTACAAACAACTGCATCTTCTGCAAAAACCTGATTTTACTGTTAATATTATCTGCAAGTTCACTAATACAGAAAATTAACAGCAAGGTTCCCATCACATGTCCCTGAGTCACACCCAAAGTTACTTCTACATCTGACAATGACTCTCCGCCCAAACCAGCATGCTGCATCCTCCCTCCCAAAAAGTCCTCAATCCAGTCGCAAAATTCACTTGATACCCCATATGATCATAATTTTGGCAATAAGTATAGATGTGGTACTGAGGGAAATGCTTTTCAAAAGTCAACAAATTCTGCATCTACCTGATTGCCTTGATAGAAAGCTTTCAGTATGTCATTGGAGAAAGTGTGAGAAGGGTCTCACATGATTAATATTTCAGGAATACTTGCTGGTAAAATTGAGCAGATCATCCTGTTCAAGATATCTCATTACGTTTGAGCTTCAAATAAATTCAAAGATTCTACAACAAATCGATGTTAAGGATACTGAATGGCAGTTTTGTAGATCACTTTTACCTCCCTTCTTGTACATGGCTGTGCCCAGTGCATTTTTCCAGAAACTGGGCACTGTTTCTTGTTCAAGTGATCTACAATATATTATAGTTTGAAGAAATGTGTGGTGGTGGTGGTGGTGGTGGAGGGGGGAAATCATCTGAAAATTCTGTATAGAATCCAACAGGGACACCATCGAGCTCAGCATCCTTGTTCATTCTTAATGATTTCTGCTTTTTCTCAACATCACTGACACTAATACTTATTTCACTCCTCTTTTCATTGGTACTAGGATTATATTGGGGTAATTCTTCTGGGATTTCCTATGTAAAGGAACATTTGCAAACAGAGTTAAGTGTTTCAGCTTTTGCTTTTCTTCCCTCGGTTACAGTTGCTGTATCATTCACTAGCGACTCGACACTAACTCTGGTGCCACTAACAGCCTTTACATATTACCAGAATTTCTTTGGATTCTGTGAAAGATCACAGGTCAGTATTCTGCTATGGCACTGAAGGCTTCACACATTGCCCCTACACAGCCAAATACATTTCATTAAGTATCTCACTACCTATAGCCCTACGCTTTGTTTTACACATATTATGCATTAATCTCTGTTTAATAATGATTTTTATGTAGTTTACAGGACATACATAAATCTTTCTGCTTGTTTTAGTTGTTCTTTGTTAATCATTGTTGCCACAAGTGCATCATGGTCACTGATACAATTTTTGATGTGAATATCATCAAAGGGGTCAGATTTACTTGTTGCCATTAGATCCAATATATTGTCATGATGAGTGGGGTTCCAAACCATCTTTCCTCAGTAGGTTTCAGAGAAGGCATTTAGTAAAATTTCACAGGACATCTTATCATGGACACCACTAATTAAACTGTAATTTTCTCAATTAATTGTTGGGTGATTAAAGTATCTGCCAATGATTACAGTATGATTGGTGAACTCATACATGTATAAACATACAACATAACTAACACAACATTAGTACTCAATATTATTTTGTGGACCAATATTAAATTCTTGCATTGAATAAAATGCCTGCTGTCTAAGCCAGTTATTTGTGGTGTTTTGAGTACAGTGTCAGACCTCACACATGTGCTGGCAGCCTGTTAAGTATTAGTGACTGTAAACCTAAGTGTATGTAACCAAGTGTGGCAGCTGGGATGTCTGTCTGCTGCTTTTGGTTCCTCTGATGTTGATGAACTGTCATTGTTCATGATGATGTTCCCTCCCTATGTGTGTATTCAACAATTTAGAATAAAGAGAGACATTACTATTTGTACTCCTTTTTTTTTTTTTTTGTAGCATGGTGTAGAATTCTTCAATTTTCAGTCTAGAATTGTATCTGATTGCCTTCTTTTGCCAATTAAGAATTGTTTTCTAGTTTATTATTGTCATCTTTACTACATGAGAGAAGAGAATACTAACAGTGTCTTCATAACTAACTGTGTACTGACTGCTCCAAGGTGATTTTCACTTTGATACTTTAGTGTGGCTAAGTCTTTTCCTGCTATAACATATATCGTGGCATATGCGCATAGAGTGGACACATACAAAATACCACTTGACAACGAAGAAGCTTTGCACTACACCCCTTGTGACATCCAGGACATTTGGCCTCCTATTGTTGAACCATATTTTTTTTCTATCTCTCTTGTATGAGCTGATCAAATAGAATTATGTGCAACAGAGTTACAGTACTTTATCAGAACCATCGGAGAGTTTTCTAAGATCCACTACCACAAAAATAACAAATGACTGTGATTCAAATAAGCAAACACACAGAGATTACCTCTAAATACAACAACACCTTTCAAAATTCTGAATAAAAATTTAAAAATCCATGAAAGCTGATAATCTATCAACACATGTAATAAAAGTAAATGTAGCACGTCCCCATATTTTGCTATAGCTGTGCACCCTATTCGTGTAGCACCGTAAGGTTTATATGGTATGGTAGCCCTTCATCCCACATCCATGAAAGTGGTTTTGTTTTGGAACTGCATGAATAGATACCAAATGAGAGCTTCATATCAATGCACTTATTACAGAATGGTGCGAAGCAGCTGGGAATCGAGTGCCAAAGTTTCTGTTTCTAGCCAGTGTGTTGCATAATGGCTTACAATGTTCTGGAATGGTATAAAGTCTTCCAGAAGGTTTGAAAATCTTCCAGAATGTTTCAGTACATTGTAGAGCGTTATCCAACATTTCATTGCCCTGCTTTGTGTTGGTGGTGATCTCCAGATCACACCCAAACCTCCAGATGTCAGACACTCAGATCAGTACCAAACGTTGTGTGTCAATAGAATATCAACCAAACAACTGACTTAGTTTGTGCTGTGTTCTGCCGTCCAGCAGAAGATGGGTGAACAGTCTAGGCAAACAGTATCTATAAGCTCTAAATGTGAATATCTCTGGTACGTGAGTTGGTAAAGTGTCAGATCGTTCTACTAAAGGACATGAGTTCAAAACCCTCTGATGGCAATTTATTTTAACAGATGACATGTGAAACTGTTATATGGGAGAACATTTTTCTGCTATGTAAAAGGATTTTTCAGAGTATGTAGCAGTGTTCTTTTGGTAGCCTGCTTTTGCTTCGTTAGTTGAAAGTAGCAAACCTACTGTGTACATCTCTATAAATAGGTGTGGTTATCTATACAAATATGCACTATAGGTTTGGTAGTCTGAACTAATGAACCAAAAGCAGATTGTTGAAAGGTCATTGCTACAAACTCGGAAATGTCCTTTCCCCATCCCTTACACAGGTATGTTTTGCCTATACTCTGTACTTCTGATTTTACTATTAATCACTGTTCATGCATCTTCTATTGGATGACAGCATACATCACAAACTAAATCAGTGTTTTGGTTGATACTCTATCAACACACGATGTTTAGTACCAGAGTGGCTGACATCTGGAGGTTTAGGCATGTCAGAAGTGTATATGTAGGCAATGATGAGACAACTGCTGCATGAGTTCCCATCTGTCAAATGCTTCTAGATTCAGTAAAAGTTATGGACTCTGAACAGACACTCATTATGTATTCATTACAGTAGTTAGCAGCCTTACCAATGGAGTATTCTGTCAACTCGAGGATAAAAGCACATTTTCACCTTCTCTTCTGCATCACACAGTGACTGACTTGTACTGTCACATATTAGTGATCAAAATAAACATCATACAAATAACCATCAATGCAGATGACATTACTTTCCATTGGATGTTTGTGTCATTGATATTATTTTGAGCAGTGTGCGATGCAGTGCACTTGTGGTGATGCCAGATGCAGCTCAACTATACTCAGTGCTGCACAAAGCTCAAAAGGAATACCACAGACAATCAGAACAACAGGTTATAATCCAAAGAAACCATCATTTCTAGTAGAAGTAACTTTATTTCTCAAGACGATGATGATACCCCTCTTCTCACAAACATGAAGTTTGTCATGGATCATTTATATTCTATGATCTATTATGGGAAGGGACTTTCTGATCAGCCCAGTAATTTTACTCAGGATTATTACTGATAACACCACAGAAAATCTTGTATCCTCTCACTGTGTTACTCTATTTTGGAAATCTATTATGGTCAATCAAGGGAAAGTGAAAATGAAATAATGTTAAGTGGAAGTGGATTGTTTAAGATAGTGAACGGTGTAGTAAGTGGCACTTTAGTGTGTTATGCAAGATTAACATTTATCAGGATGCTGTTATGTAACAGTGGAGAAGATACTGCCTGTGGTGAACTGACAAGAAAGAAACAGAGTAGTGAAGAAATGAAACAAATCAAGAGTGAGAAGTGTGTTTAGCTTCAAAACCTAAGAGAATGAACAAACCGAGAGAAAACAAATAAAATGAAATTAGGAAAGAGGATCAAGTGAAACACTCAGCAAGCCGACATGGAGAAACTGCTGAACAAACAACATTATGAAACAGAATATGTATGAGTTAAGTTCATGAAAGACATCAATCACAAGCACAGGAACAGAATATTAATGTATGAGATATGAAAAGGAGATGTGGAGATTATAGTTTGGCAGATGGATCATTCCATTATGATACCACTTAAGACTACAAACACAAACACGTCAGTTGCAAAATGGATCAAGTGCTTAAGGGACTGTGGCACCAAGAAATACTTTAGTGAAACACCAGGAATGTGGTCCTTGAGCAGAAAATTTCAATTAATACCACTGAAGGTGTCTCTACAAGAATTATAAGATGTCTGGGGAAAATCCCAAGTCAGAACATTTTCTACAAAATAGGAGAGCAATCAATACCTCCTTTGAAATAGCATCATTTTGTGCTACTTACGTGATCAGTGAAGAACACCAATTCATTGCTCTGTTTTCAATTAATGGGGAAGTGTCATGGAGTGAAATAATACCATTCCCAAACAAATATTATACATTTTTGCAAGTATATTTCATTGGCAATGAGCAAATGGAAATTCCACTGCTCACTTTGTTTCACATTTTTACAATTCTATGTATGAACATTTTGCAATATTCCTGAATGTTTTAGGATGATCTAAAATATTTTGCAATATTCTTGTTGTTCTATAAAGAAATGTGGAATAACCAAGTAATACACAAAACAATTCAAGTAACACAAATATGGTTTTATTCATAACCTCCTAACAATAACAGAAATAAGCCTCTCAATCCACATGTAACAAGACACAGAACAAATGATGTGAGTGGTACAACTAAAAGAACAGAGAGGATCAGTCAGTGTTGCTCTGCGCATTTATATGCACAAGTCCCCGGCAGATGGTGCACTGGAGACTGCATGGCGTCCAAACCTTCCGTAGGGGGCCTCCAGCAGATGGCCTGGGCTGATACATTTGACGACCAATTCAAGCACACATGTGCAGTAACATGATCTCGCTGTAGTCATGATAACTAGTATGGGCTTACAGAATACTTTGTTTCAAATTAGGTTACTGTAATTTAATGAAGTGGATTTAACAGTACTTAGAAACAGTTTCAAGCATTCAAGAGTATACCTGAGTGTGAAGTACTACCATTTTTATGATATTTGTATTTTTATTTAAATTAGACCAAGCAAACTCTACTGGCAGTGAGCCAGATGTCTCTTGTGGTGGCTGCCTTGGATTCTGTAGACAATAGATCAGCCTCTGTGGTCTTTGTCTGGAATGTGTAGTAAGATACAAGGTGAGTGCAGTCCAGGTTTAGCTAGAAGGTATTTGTGCCAGCTGTGACAGACAACATGGCTACCCACTGGATGTTGATGTATGGCTGGTTGGCGAGTGGCTGAGACAGACCAGTTTTCCTGAACTCCAGAGACAGGTTTTCACCACCTGCCATGCTAACATCTCAACAACCTCCCCAACATAATATACATTAGCAAATTCAACTCCTGCTTTTTTCTTCACTATATCCCCTTTTCACTCACCATCAATTTTTGTTGTCCTCATCATACACTCTCAAGGCTACCGCTTCACATATGCCTACCCTCACTATAACCACACATGGGTGTCTCTCACACTGGGTCTGACTTTCCTTTCTAACTTTCTTTAGTCTATCCTCCTCTCCTATCCAGGTAAGGAACTACTTGTTCCTAAAGCAAGAACAGTGTCATCACTTCTGCTTTTGTGTGTTTCTGTTCACAATGCTAAACATTTGACCTCTTGAAGTAAGTGCTGGCTGTGCATTATATTACAGAGATGCTTGGCTTGAATCAGTAGATAATAACAGCAGACAGATAATCTTAGAAGAAGCACAGAGGCTTTTTCCAGAGATATTATTTCTCAGCTACCATGGTCTGTTATGAGTATAATTTACAGTAGCAGCTCATAGTGGCTCCTTCTGCTAGTTAATGCGTAACTGATATTTATCAATTTTTTATGTCACATCTTCACACCCCCAATGCCTTTCCTAAGGTTGATTCAGGTATGTTACCTGGACAGTATTTTTATACACATCATGAGTCATAAACGTACAAAAATTGAGTGAAATTGCTCGAATTTTTCCTGAGTTAAGCTTCTGTGTCACCTGCTCTTCCCTCCTATCTCTATGGATGGCTGGTTGTTGTTATCCTCACAGGCTGAGCACAAAGCATTACAGATTAATTGTAATCAGTTGAATGGTATGAAAACAAATAGAAGACAAACAGGTATTCATTTTTATAGATGTTGTATTTCTGAATAAATAAACTCAAAAATAGAAAATTACTCACAACACTGTAATACAAGACAGCTAACCATGCAAACTGATCCTTCACACAATCTGCTCTCTTCACATCAAAGTTCACAGAACCGATACTAAAGCAGTCCATTTTGTAGCAATGCTCCAAGAAGAGGCATTTTAAAAAGGATTGTCACTGTTTTTTAAAGTTTTTTGCTACTTTTTAACTGCCTGTCTGGTGTGTATTTTTTATTACAGCTGATTTTAATAACAAATTTGTCGCAAGTCATCAGACTCAGGTTTCAAAGAGGGAGAGTGCTATTCTAGGGGCACCAGGAGGGAGGGAGGGCTGCTTGTCCTGGGACTTACATCTCTTTTTCTTCTCTTTTGGAGGTGGAGGAGGGTAGGGCACAGAAGGAGTCTAGGATTGTGAAAGACCCAGAACCGAAACAGAGCAAGAAATCTCAGTATGCACAGATATATGGTGTGTCTCGTGGCTGAGGTACGGTAGTTGCTTTCTAGTCCAAGAGACACCATGGAGAGTGGCCCCAGGGTGGGGGGGAGCGGGGGGGGGGGGGGGGGGGGGGTGCAATCACCGGCAGGTGTCAAAGAATGGGGCCACTTCTTCAGCAAGGAAGGGGAAGTGGCTCCTCAAAGGGCAGGCATGGGAAGTGCAGCAGACAGGGAGGGGGGAGGGGGATATTGCTGTTGTAAGGAAGAGGTACGAGTGGGAATGGATTTTGTTGTTGTTGCCGTTACTTCAGTGCAAACATTGTTTTGATGCAGCTCTCCATGCTACTCTATCTGGTGCAAGCTTCTTCATCTCCGAGTAACTAGTGCAACCTACATCCCTCAGTCTGCTTACTGATATTATCTCTTCATCTCCCTCTACAATTTTTAGCTCACACACTTTCTTGCAGTACTAAATTGGTGATCCCTTGACTCAGAGAATGTCCCCTACCAACCAATATCTTCTTTTGGACAGGTTGTACAACAAATTTCCCTTCTCCCCAGTTCTGTTCCATACCTCCTCATTAGTTATATGTTCTAGCCATCTAATCTTCATCTTTCTTCTGTAGCACCACATTTCAAATGCTTCTATTCTCTTCTTGTCTAATGTGTTTATCATCCATGTTTCACTTGCATACATGGCTACATTCCATACAAGTACTTTCAGAAAGGACTTCCTGACACTTAAATCCTAACTCAACATTAACAAATTTCTCTTCTTGAGTAATGCATTTCTGGCCATTGCCAGTCTTCATTTTATAACCTCCCTACTTTGACCATCAGTTGTTTTACTGATCACATAGCAAAACTCATTTACTACTTAAAGTGTCTCATTTCCTAATATAATTCCCTCAACATCACCTGATTTAATTCCACTACATTTCATTATCCTTGTTTTGCTTTCGTTGATGTTCATCTTATATCCTCCTTTCAAGGTACTGTCCATTTCGTTCAACTGCTCTTCCAAGTCCTTTGCTGTTCCTGCCAAAATTGCAGTGTCTGTGGCAAAGGATGTAATGGAGGCAGAAGTTGATGAAAGTGACACCAGATGGAGTCTCTCATGTTTTTGTCAAGCCTCAACAGAAGACAGGCAATCCAGGGACTTGTACTCTTGGATCTTCTCTTCTCCCTTGTAAGTTGGGCGATCTGGCAAGTTAGGACAGTACAGGTCGTGACAACTGACACACGCAGGTAGAAGAACACAGGTGCTTCTGTCATGGAGTGGATGTCCACAATCACCACACAGAGGGTCCTCCGTACAGCGGGAAGAGTTATGCCCTAAAAGAAAGAACTGAAAGCACCTCTTGGGTGGTGGGACTTATGGAATCGCATCACACCTGTAGCCCATAACCTTGACCTTCTCTGAGAGGGTATCCCCCTCAAAAGCCAGACTGGAGGCACCAGTGTTGGTTCGCTCATCTTTATGACCATTCTGCACAAATAAAAAAATAATGATCGCCGTGTCACTCCAGATTAGTCAAAAGTTCCTGATCAGATTACAAAATGAGGTCCCTATGAAAAACAATTCCCTGGACTATATTCAGAGACTGGAGAGGGGTAATAGATACTGGGACATTGTCGAGATCATAACAAGCACGAAGACCTGGGAAGGGGGAGAGAAATTCATGCCATAGACACTAGGAAGAGAGTTCTAGACCAAAAGGCTCAGACTAGAAACAGAAAATTTAGACATGGAGGTCAAATATCTATTGGGGACCTACACACCAAAAAGGATGAAAGAACTGGCAGGAGGAAGGAAATTACAAGCAATACAGGGAACCAAGTGGATAGCCAGATTGACATAAATCAGAACACAGAAGAAGGGGAAGAACGGGGCAGCAGGGAAGGAGCGAGGATAGGGAGAGAGGTACAGGGGGCAGGAAATGCAGCCAGTGAAGGAAAAATGGGCTGCAATAACACAGGGTCCAGTATGCACCACACAAAAACTCATGAAAAAACCCTGAGGGGGGTTGAACAAATATTTTAAATTTTTTGAAGTGTATTTAACTGGTGACAAACAAACAGAATTTCCATCCTCAAATGTTACTCATGAATATTTTCGATTTTTCTCAAATGTTTTAGGATAATGTCAAATGTTTTGGAATGCTCTCCGTGTTCTGTAAAGGAATTGTAAGTGGATACAGAATGCTTCATTTCAAATTAGGTTATTCTTGATTAATTATGTCAATTTAAGAATACTGAAAGATACTCTTGAGTGCAGTCTTGGAGAGTGAAATGCTAAGTATTTTATGATTGTTTAGTTTTTATTTGTAGTATGTTCCTGAATGTATTTGAGTTATGCTGAATGTTTCCAGGAAACAAATGAAATTAGACCAAGCAAAGTCAGTCTGTTTCATCTATTAGACCCAGTACATGGAAAAGTAACAAAACCTAAATATGAAGAACCACACTACAGAATGCAGGCTCCAAGTCCACAATACTGTGTGTGAGGTGCTAAATCATGGAGACCAATTATGTGTGGAAATGACAAAAGGCTGGCAGCTCCAAGTTACTTCATGGGTGGCTGTCCCAAGGACATGCTGGCTGCAACTCTGTCCACAATCAGCTTTGGAGACACAGGACAACTAACAGAGAGACACTGAGGAACTGTGGCAGTAGTTAGCGTAACTGTCCAGAGCACCCATGACATGGACTTATTCGATGTCTGGGACTGAACAGCCTTTCTGTGATAGTGCACTGGCATAAATACCACCTTGGCACGTAGGTACGGTGTGACCTGCTAGTCGGCACATGACATGATGTCAGTAAAACAGAGACTGTGATTGCAACAATGTGGTCAACATCCACACTTTACCACCAGCAAAACGGGTGCCTCTCACTTCTACTGCCACAGATTCCACAGACAATTCAGCCTCTATGGTCACTGTCTGGAAAGTTTACTAAGGTGAGCACGGGTTGGGGTTTAGCTTACCGTTGTTTGTGCTGGCTGTGGCAGATAAAACCTGGAGCATGGCCACCAAGTTGGTATGGATGTGTGGTCGATTGACGAGTGACTGAGACCAAGCAGATTCCCTTAACTCCAGAGACAGGAGCTCACCATCCAACATACTCAGATCCCAACACCCTCCTAGACTTCACATCCATTTACTCCCACTTTATTTCACTACGCCTCCTTTCCACTCACCATCCATTTTTCTTGTCCTTCCTCATATCTTTCTGTTTCTTTTCTGCTCTCTTGGTTCTGCATTGGACTATTGCTCTTCACCTAATCTATCTTTACTTCTCACTCTGCCCTCATCTCTGGTCTGAAGCAGACACAGTGCTTGCCAGCATACTATCTATCACCATTCACTCTGTCTGGTGTCTCCCCCTTCGTCTTTGCCTACCCTCACCTTAACCACATGTGGGTGTCTCTCATACTGGGCCTACAATTCCTTTATGAATTTCTTCAGCCTATCAATCTCTCCTAATAAAGGAAGGAGCTAATAGTTCACAAAGGCAACAATAGTTTCATCGCTTTTAATTTTATGAGATTCTATTCACCACCTGAAGTAAGTGGTGCTGGCCATACGTAAAGTTACATAAATATTTAGCAAGAAGTAGTAGGTAATAACAGCAGACTGACCATCTGAGAAGAAGCAGAGATGCTTTTTCCAGAGCTGATATTTCTCACCTGTCACTGTTTGTCATTAGTATAATTTACAGTAGCAGCTTCCAATGGTTTTTCTGCTAGTTAAGGTGTAACTTATCATTATCATATTTCTCAGTGTCACATCTTCACACACCCACAATGCCTTTCCTAACAGTGACTCGGTTATGATACCTTGACAGTATTCTTATACACATAATGAGTTATGAACATACAAAATTTGACTGAAATTGCTTCAAATGCATCCGAGTTAACCTTTCGTACCACCACCTCATCACTCCTACCAATATGAGTTTTAAGTGCTTATTGTATTATAATTATAATAGTAAAAGATATGTAATTAATATGGAAAAATTAAATGATAGTACAATTGCATTATTAGTAAATGATCTATGTGTACAAAATAGTGCTATTCTTCCTTCACTTCCATCACTATATATATGTATATTTGTCGTCTTCTGAAAGTTCTTACTTCTGTTAATCTTACAAAATAGGACCAAGGACTTGCTCTCTTACATTTCAATTGTAGATGCAGACAGCTGACTCCGAGGACACCAGTGCCTCTCAAGATGAAGGAAATCCTCCCAACTTGGCTCCACTTCACTTCAATAAAAATACTTAATACTGTTATTAAGTCTTCTCTTATTCAGAATCACATCTAATACACAACACTTGTAACATGTCATACTTCGAGCAATACATCTCAACCATTCTTCTACATATGAGAGAGTGAAATAAAATCATGTAAAAAGAAAAGTGAATGATGTTCTTTGTTCGTTTCTCTGCTCCTTGTATTGCTAATACCATTTACTTACCTTCCCACCTTCATCTTGCTTCAGGTTTTTCATGACATTACTCCATCTGTGATCTTGCTGTTGTATAATTTTCATTTGCTTACAAAACTTGTGGTAATCATACGATTGTGTACCTTGCCTTTATAAAATTTTTAATTCCTTGAATTAACGCATTACACCATCCACGTGAGATATACCTGGTGTGCATGGGCAGTAAACAATGGTAACGCATGAAACGTGAACAGAACTGTCTTATCTCTTGTAGTCATTTGTTCTACTGCACAAAACAAAGGTGGATTGTGTGACGTATTGGAATGTCATCCGTTTCAATTATTCATAAGAAAATGAATATCATTACTTATTAAGTAACTGTTATTCTCTTATGTAAGTTACTGCTGTTCTGAATGAAAGACTCCACAGTTAGTTTTATATTATGACACTCAGTTGCACAGGTATATGTATTTATACAACATTTTGCACATGAAATACCCATATGTGTTTAGAGCTATTGCCCTGGTAGTGACAGTAAATCTTCGGATTAGAGCAGAATGACGACAAAAATAAAAAGCCAGACATCATTGAGTTCGATCCTGGCTGAAAAGAAGGGATAAAGGCAGGAGATTATATTCGCTGCTTAGGAAAGAACTGAGGGTCGAAGATCCACATGAATTTCAGGGCTTCGTGAGGATGGACCTGGCCTGTTTCGAGAAGCTGCTGTCTATAATAGAAGATGGAATTACCAAGTGTGAAAGTCACAAGGAAGGCTGTCTCATATTCTCGAAAATAAGAATTAAACCATATGTTTATACATTTCGTGATTATAGCAACCTAAATCACGAATAAAATACCGGTAAATGTCCTGTTGTGTTGCAGGCTGGATTTAACATTATGTTTACTGGCGACTGGGGAAGCATAAGCGTCTAGTTTTTAGCCACAGAATAGCACAGCATACTATTTCAAAAGTTGTTGCGGATATATGCACTGCAAATTGCAACACTTTAAAGAACCAGTACTTAAAGGTGTACTTGTGCTATTCTTCCACGTTTGGACTATGTATGTGTGGGTGCTACTCAGTTTCGCAGTCACCTGTCACACTAGGTGAAACTGCAATGACTTTCTCCCTTTCACTGCCAGTTACTTTTTTCTGGCATGCTGAAATTTAGGACGAGATGCAACCAAATCAAATATGAACTTTCATTAGATAACGCATTACGATACAAATCGAAAAATCACCATGTAACATTACACACATACTACTCTGAAAGAAATGATTTTCTACTACCTTATTAGGATACAGTGGGTCATGCATACACCTTTCCTCACTGTATGCCTGATTTAGGATACTTAATGCCTCTTTGCTCCATTTCATTTCTATAATACGAAGCTATCAACAGAAAAAACCCTTTCACAAACAGCACGTATGAAAGAGTCTACTGCAAAAAAGTTCAGAGATAGCAATCATGTGTACACACGTCTACTTTGGTGAATGAGTGCACATTTTTCTTTTCTGATGAATGCTTTGACTGAAAGCTTATATGTAATAGTCTTTTCATCGTGCCTGCCTGGAAATCAGTTTGTCATTTTTATAGTGAATAGCAATCTATCATTTCCATAATAATTTTGAATTTCTTTCATTCCTTGTCTTACACATCTGGCGGTGTAGGACGAAAATGAAGAGCAAATCTCCCAGTCATGGAGTGAGTCAGTATATCAAATTGACATCCGGAAATTAGTGATGGACAATTAAAATGTACCCTAATTCTATCTATGCAACATTCTGCTTTTCTATATTAGCTCAATCAACATTGTAACACAAGAATCAGTTTAATCATTTTTCAGTAATTTCGCAAGAATGTGTGAGAGTATTTTACCCACTACCTTCCTTTTTTACATGCAAATGATGTGCCTCAAAGTAGGTGGAAATGCTTCATTTCTTGTAATTACAGTTTAACAGTCAACTTACACTCAAAACATTCTCAAAATATGAAACTGGGAACACTCACTTCAATAATGTTTTTCTTTTATAAAATATTAACATATCCACATGTAAACAAATACACGGTACCAAAACAATTTGTTTTGAACTAAAAGAATTCCAGGGTGTGGTTATGGATATGTACTTGAGATGCGACAATAATAAATAACATCTGCCGTGAATTGAGTTCAACAACGTTTCTGATGACAAAATGTCACTACAGCATACACATGGATGCTACTAACAGCGTGCCATGGGCTACTTAATTCACAACTATTTTATGGTATTGTGGCCTGTGGAAATTCTGCAAATACACACATACAAACATAAGTGAAGTAAAAAAAGAAATCTGTATGATATACTAAAATATGACTTCTTAAATATTCTTACAGACATAGATTTATGGAACTAAACATTAAGGCTAAGAGGCACTTTCAGTGTCAGCAGCTCCCACATTGTGTGCAGATGTTGGCAAATTGCGAATGTTGGTCACAGCCAAACATGTGATTGTATTCAAGAGCCAATGAGACTCACTGAATCTAATCGTTTCCTTCAGTGGAACACACAAATTAATTACATTTCTTTTTGATATGCAGAGCACCAGAGTAATTTTTGCTTATCTGGATATTAGGAATCGCAAATGTGGTTAATGTTTCATGTACTTTGTTAAGAAGAAAGTGCTGACAGACTGACCAGTAGCATAGCCCGAGGCCTATGTTACATTTGAATGTAATACTTTGGTTGAGTTACCAAGAGCCAACAAGTCAATAAGAAAATGTGTGAGTTCTAATAGCTTGACATGTAGTGCAGCTGGAGAGAGATGTTCATCATTGCAATAATGTACTGGCACTTCTTATTTCTGATTTTGCCTCAAATTCTGACAACTTAGTCAAATTCTAATCTAATGGAATGAAAACAAGCTAACTTCACTGACAAACTATTAAATATGCATTCATGTTAGCTACTGACAAGTGACTCCTGATTCATCAGATTCAGTTCTCATTGCTTGTCAAGATAGTTGTTACTAACATCAGTACACAATGCGAAGGCCACCAACAACCTAAGTGCAATTTTACTAAAGAATAAACAGCATAATCACTGCATCTAAAGGAAACCAATATTTATGTAAAAACTAAGTGTGCTGCATTATTAAACACATACTTATGATTTTAACACAAGGGAAAATTGAAATCACACTGAAGCAAATATGCTAAAATTGACCGACAGAATCCATACACCTAACATGTTTCCTACACAGTAATCTGCCATTGTACATACAGATGAAACAAACTATGGCTGTTTTCAAAGTAAATCTTTAATCCAGTGTGTAACAGTACCTGGTAGCTAAACATTATGTAACATACAGATAACCACTTCTTTTATATATAAATTCATGTAACTGTAATTCTGAACTACATTTAGTCATGATGTGTCAAGTATCATTATTTGGAAGACAAAAATGATAATACTAATCGTGCACAAAAATAAAGTTCATATTGATTTAATTCTTACCGTATGTGTTCAGGATTAACATCCTTTGTCAGTACTTTCCTTTCACATGCGCACTAGAGAAGGTGGCAAAAATCCCTCATGACGTAGAGATTCATCCACATCCTCTCTGCTTCAGCAGAGCACTTGTTAGTTCAACTGCCATCAAATCAGTAACTACCAATAACTATACCTTATCTTTCACTTTTTATATAATCCATCATCCTGGAGGACAGGATACGGCTGAAGCAAATTAGTGACTGTAATTTTGATATGTCTAACATGTGGAAAAGATAGCACTAATATGTTTGGGTGAGTATTCTGTGTCATTTTAATTTGGAGGATATACACTCTGCTAATTGTATTTACTGTGGCACACTTACTGGCAACAGTCTGGTGCAGCAAACATAGTCTGCCATAGTAGCACACTATTTAGAGCAGAATATGACAGCAGGTGATCGCAAGACTATTACTAGGCTACAAGCTGTCTAAAATAAAAACATCCCGACTAAAGCTTTGTGATACCAGTTTGGTAGCTTTTTCAAAACAGTGCCAATTTCTGGCATGTTCTATGTAACATTCATTGAGTAGGTCAATGTACAGGGCTATTACAAATGATTGAAGTGATTTCATAAATTCACTGTAGCTCCATTCATTGACATATGGTCATGACACACTACAGATACATAGAAAAACTCAAAGTTTTGTTCGCCTGGACACGCACTTCAGGTTTCTGCCGCCAGAGTGCTCGAGAGCGCAGTGAGACAAAATGGCGACAGGAGCTGAGAAAGCGTATGTCGTGCTTGAAATGCACTCACATCAGTCAGTCATAACAGTGCAACGATGCTTCAGGACGAAGTTCAACAAAGATCCACCAACTGCTAACTCCATTCAGCGATGGTATGCACAGTTTAAAGCTTCTGGATGCCTCTGTAAGGGGAAATCAACGGGTTGGCCTGCAGTGAGCGAAGAAACGGTTGAACGCGTGCGGGCAAGTTTCACGCGTATCCTGCGGAAGTCGACGAATAAAGCAAGCAGGGAGCTAAACGTACCACAGCCGACGGTTTGGAAAATGTTACGGAAAAGGCTAAAGCAGAAGCCTTACCGTTTACAATTGCTACAAGCCCTGACACCCGATGACAAAGTCAAACGCTTTGAATTTTCGGCACGGTTGCAACAGCTCATGGAAGAGGATGCGTTCAGTGTGAAACTTGTTTTCAGTGATGAAGCAACATTTTTTCTTAATGGTGAAGTGAACAGACACAATGTGCGAACCTGGGCAGTAGAGAATCCTCACGCATTCATGCAGCAAATTCGCAATTCACCAAAAGTTAACATGTTTTGTGCAATCTCATGGTTTAAAGTTTACATCCCCTTTTTCTTCTGTGAAAAAAATGTTACAGGACACGTGTATCTGGACATGCTGGAAAATTGGCTCATGCCACAACTGGAGACTGACAGCGCCGACTTCATCTTTCAACAGGATGGTGCTGCACCGCACTTCCATCATGATGTTTGGCATTTCTTAAACAGGAGTTTGGAAAACCGATGGATCGGTCGTGGTGGAGATCATGATCAGCAATTCATGTCATGGCCTCCACGCTCCCCCGACTTAACCCCAAGCGATTTATTTCTGTGGGGTTATGTGAAAGATTCAGTGTTTAAACCTTCTCTACCACGAAACGTGCCAGAACTGCGAGCTCGCATCAACGATGCTTTCACACTCATTGATGGGGACATGCTGCGCTGAGTGTGGGAGGAACTTGATTATCAGCTTGATGTCTGCCGAATCACTAAAGGGGCACATATCGAACATTTGTGAATGCCTAAAAAAACTGAGTTTTTGTATGTGTGTGCAAAGCATTGTGAAAATATCTCAAATAATAAAGTTATTGTAGAGCTGTGAAATCACTTCAATCATTTGTAATAACCCTGTATTTCATTTCAACCTGATTTAGTTTCCAGTCCACATTTATTTTGGCCACCCTGTGTATCCTCACATACTGCACATGCATCAGTACTGAAACATTTTATTAGCCATCCATCATGCAGTCTGTAATGAAGCAGGACACATTTTAAGAATGACAAGGCCCTTTTCAGTATGTTTTATATCATAATTTTTTGATAAAACTAGCAACCGCTTATCAGTTGTAGTCTTAAAAAACTATTATTTGAAGAAAGAGCAATTTGCTGAAATCTAATGACTCCCATCCATAAACTCATTCATGTTAATGATGATTATAGGCTTTTCATCTGACACGAGAAACATTGTACATGATACATTAATGTTACGTCACCATGCAGTGTAGATAATAAATTATTAATGAAGTGCAAAGAGGTAATGCATACTAAATTTATGAATCCCACTGGTATCTCAGACAGATCAGGGGAATTGGAGGTATGAAGCTACAAAGGAGAGGCAGCAACTACTTGTTCAGTTAAACAGCTACATAACAAGCAAGGCTAATATAGGTATTGTCAGCGACCAGCGATGTGTTTTGCAGTCCCACCACCCTCAGTACAGGTTTACAACAGTGCGGCAGAATGATGAAACTGCCCCTCTGTTTCTCAGGTTCCAAGCTCTCAGTTGTATATGCACTCACACCAACAATAATGGTCATGTATCAAATGGGCCCAGTAAGCTGCAACATCAGCAGTATAATCACATCTGCCAGTCACTGACTAGCCTGTCACAACTGTCTCCTTTTGTATCTCATGTCCCACTTCTGAAATATGGGTTGCTTGTTAAAGTGGTCTTTCACATTTACACCTCATCCCGAGTCCCAATGTCTGAATTATCAGTGCCTAACTTGAAATGTCACTTATTAGTTCAGTTATTTTACAGAAATAATAGGGGTACTGTTAGATGAGCAACTATCAATGATGCATTGAACACAATTATACTCTACCCGTGGAACACCGGTGCCCATGGATTTAAGTTGGACGCGGGATAAAGGTCCACAGGATGTGGACCTGTCTCGCTGAGTGCACTGTAAAGACATAAAAGTTGCTGATATTAATGTGAGACAGTTTATCAACAGAAAATTCTATTTGGCAGTTGACACACTACAATTACATTTGAAGACTAGCACAGCAGCTAGTATGAGTACTAGGTGGACAAGAAGATATTTAATTATATCAAACATGAGTATACCTACCTCACGAAAATTGGCGCCTCTGGATTCAGGAAGTATTTTTGTTTCTCTCTTGCACTGCAATTGAAATATTTGTGTTGCATTAGAAAGCATCATTACAACCAAAATGGTGAAATGAACATATTTTAACATACAATCAACCAACTACTTACATCTGTAATAGGGAAACAAAGATAGCAAAGTCAACATAAATATAATAGCAATTCACATCATTGTCTCACATGCCATAGGATTTCAACAGTTGGACAGATACAGGTAGTTATAAAAATAGATACATGGTCGATGCATGGATATAAACAAATACAACTTCAGATTGTATGCAGACATTTCCTGCACCCTTCATTATGCTGCTAAGATGGCTCTAATCATTTCTGAGCATGCAGCTGTGTCATTAGTTCTTGGACTTCAATAAACAATACCTGAACAGAGAAGCATGGATTCAACTATTACCTTTGATAAGGGGACCTTGAGGAACAGCTGCAATGAAATGCCTTTTTGCCATACCCATATTTTGTGGTATCCATCACGTGTAAAATCAATCACTCAAGCTAACCAGCATCTAACAATTCCTTTTATGCAAAATCAGCTGATATTTTGTCTACAGAAGTAATTCCATGATTTGGAAAAATATCTATGCTGAGGGCCACACAAAATTGGACACAAACAAACCATTACATACGTGGGGTCATTTCTTGTTAACACCCTCAATTGTGCAGACCACAATAGGAATGAAACTAAATTAAGAGTAGGCAGACAGCATCACTCTAGGCTCAGTACGTGGCACATTGACTAATACAAATAATAATAATAATAATAATAATAATAATAATAATAATAATTTTATTGTTGTTCAGCTGATTACAGCAATAGATAAAGTCAAGAGAATATATTTCTACATAAACTACTATATTGATGTAAATTGGTTTACATAAAATAGGTACACATTAGAATACAGTATTTTCATCTTCAAAGAATTCATCAATGGTGTAAAATGGATTGCTCACTAGTAGCTTTTATAATTTAGCTTTAAAGATATTTACAGGCAGTTCTTTAAAGTCAGCACTTAGTCCATTAAACATCCTTAGTCCAAGAACTAGGTAAGAGTTATGCAATTTTGATAATCTATGATATGGTACATCTACAGATGTTCTGTTTCTAGTATTATGGCTATAAGTATCACTTCTGAACACAAAATTAGACACATTGTTTCTAATGTACATTAAAACATTGTAGATGAATAAGTTTACTACTGTAAGACACTGCAATATAATAAGCAGAGGTTTACAATGTTCTGTTTTATCAGAATCCATCATTATTCTTATTAATTTCTTCTGCAAAAGTAAAATGTCATTTACATGACAGCTACTACCCCACAGTAAAATTCCATAAGAGATGATGCTTTGGAAGAAGGCAAAATATGCTGATCTCACATAGTCATTGGGAACATGTCTTTAAATTTCTAATTAGATAAATAACTCTTGAAAGCCTAGCCAATATATTTTTAATGTGTGGTTCCCATGTCAATTTATTGTAAATAGTAACACCTAAAAATTTAACAGTTTCTAATTCCTGTTAGTTAGGAATCTCTTTGAGGCTAAAGTAAAGTGTCTGGGCTCTGTTTTCATTTAGCAAGAAGCCATTAGCTTTGAACCATAATGAGGACTGAGAATGGGTATTTTTGGTCAGTGTTTTCAGTGTACCTAGATCAGAGCTTTTATGTAGAAAAGTTGTGTCATCTGCATACAATATTGTATGAGAATTTACAAATAAGGGCAGGTCATTAATCATTAGTACAAACAGTAAAGGTCCAAGCACCGACCCTAGAGGCACTCCGTACCTTACATTAACCAAATTTGATTTCTCCCTACCAATGCACACAACTTGTAGACGATTCTCTAGAAAAGACCTGAACATATTTATACTGTTGTCATCAAAACTAGCTTATTCAGCACAGTGCCATGCTCTACACAGTCAAAGGCTCTGCTCAGGTCACAAAATGTAGCCTGGGCATAGTCCCTAGCCTCAAACACATCTAGGACTAATTTTACGAGGGAGTCCATTGCATCCGTTGTGGATTTACCTTTCCTAAATCCAAACTGTTTATCACTAATTATATTTAGTTTACCCAAGTAGGCACTAACTTGCTCATACATAATTGTTTCTAAAATTTTTGAAAAAACTGGGATTATGGATATAGGTCTGTAACTAGCGGGACAGTTCTGTTCCCCTTTTTGTATATGGGCACAACTCTAGAAATTTTTAGTATGTCGGGGAACTTACTTTCAACTAGGCATTTGTTAACACAAAAGGTTAAAGGATAAATCACACAATCAGTTACATCTTTCAACAAATTACATGACATATCATAGTAATCAACACTAACTGAAGGTTTGAAATTTTTCACTATTTTTAGGATATTATTTGGGCTCACGTCTGTGAAAGTGAAGGTGCTTGGGGGAAGCTTCTCAAAGCAGCTGTCCGTAATACTAAGTGCATTTTCAGGTGGTTTGATTATTGAACTACTAATTTCTTCAATGGACTGATTGCAATATTTATTAAATTCTTCTGGGGTAATGGCAATTTCCTCTTTGTGTTTAGTGTGTGCAATGGAGTTTATTACACTCCAGGCCTTCTTGCATTTATTGTTCGATTTTTCAATATTTACTATGTTATGCAGTTTCTTTGCTTCATTTATTGCCTTCCTATACTTGCATTTAGCTTAGGCATACAGGTCTTTATACAGTTCTGATTTACTGGTTTTGTACAGACTAGAATACAGCATAACAGTATTTTTCAGTTGTCCTAACTGTGGAGTATACCATTCCTTCGTTTTCCTTTTCTTGTAATTACTGCTAATATTCACTGTACATTTTTTTCAGAGGGATGTTATTTTCAAATACATTTAAAAAGACGGAGAAAAACTTTGTGAATACAATATCAGCTGAACAGTGTTGAAGCCTAATAAAACATGTGTCCCAACTGAAGTAAGTGAGGGCATGTCTAAACCTATCCATCCTCTCTCTGCTCACTGGTCTAGTAATCACAGTTTTAGATTCTGGTTTGGTGCAGTCTGAAGTTACATTATTAAGACTAAGATATACTTAAAATTACACAAATCCACAGTGTCTCTTCCTTCAGACATGTTCAAAAGAACACACACACACACACACACACACACACACACACACACACACACACACACACACATACACACACACACACCATACAGTCATAACTGATTTGTCTCAACGGGGCAATAGATCCACCAGACTCAGTGTCCGATCTCTTTCAGGAATCAAAAAATAGTGAGCATGGAGGAAATGAACAGGGACTGTAGACAGGTGGCACAAGGTAGGAAGAGGCGTGCCAAGATAGCTGCGATAAACATTGTGTCTGGATGGCGCTGTGGTTCCCAACTTCGAATCCCAGGCCAGCACTCACATTCACTCATTGTCTTTGATGCTGTGCAGAGTCTTGATGCAGCACATTTCAGTATTCCTTTCCCTCCCTTTCTCCCCTCTCCTTCAATTTACATAAAAGACACTGAATGACTCCATAAAATGGAGTTTGGCGATATAAGTAGGAGGATTAAGAGCCCAAACAGCCACAAAACAGGCTATTTGTTCAGAGAAAACAGTTTACCTTAATACTGCAATTCAAAATAAATGAAGACCAGTTGAGGGCTGTTTTGTACTCAGACAAACCACTATTGTACTATTTGGGTCCCATTTTCTCCAAAAGCAGCTTATGAATACGACATTGGGAAAGTCTACCAGTAAGTAAGTTACACAAGTGAAAGCAGTTTATGCATACATTAATACTGCAAATAACACTTAATTCATGAAGTGTGCCCATTGCACATTTCATAAAATTAGATATTTTCGAATGGTGTAAAAGCAGCGATGCTGCAAATCTGACGTGAGTGATGTATAATTTTCTTCTTTGCCTGGTGAAGTGGTGGTGATCCATTTTTTGAATATACTGTGCTTCCCTTCTACTTTTATTTTCTGTAATGTAAGTACATGGTAAAGGAGGAATACCAGAAATCTTTTTCATAGTTTTACACAATAGTAGGTTTTCATGCAAACATGATTCTAACTGCCTTTGTTTTGCAGTTTGAATGTGCCCATAGCTGCTTTCACGTTTCACAAAAGTGACCCCATATTAAATGTGAGAATGACAGTAGGAACTGTATGCATTCTTCACTATTTTCTCACTACACCAGTGTTTTAGTAAGCCGAACTGACAACCGAAATGTTTCTTTACATTGGATACATTTACTCCACACTATACTATGGCAATCTTCTGAGACGGTGCACCTAAGGTTGAAAAAAAAATTTGGAAGTACACTGTGAAATAGGATAAGTGTAGAAGCAAAAAAAAAGAAAAAAAAATATCATGAACGGATATATTTTATGCAGCATTAGATTTTCTCCCTTACGGTATTGGCAGGCACACTACAAACAATACATTTTATCACTAGTAGTCTGTTAAATTATAAAGTAAATCAGCTTTGATTATGTTAATGTTTAGCATTCTTTAGATTTTCACATCAATATTAACCTTAATACAAAACAGGGTCTTCAACAAACATGACAGCAACACAGGCTGTGTATGTACAATGGTCCGTCTGCCCGATATTTACGTATTTTTTGGGAAGAGAGGAAAGGAAAGACAACAGGAAAGGCTTTCAGGAGAGGTATGAACAATGTTTAACCCATGTGTGGCCATTGCCCTCAATTACAGTGTATGCTGCTTTAGCCGTCATTGTGGTAAGGTGAGGTTTCCTTTGACAATGAGTGCTTATGTTACATCTCCCATACTGTTATTCAGTTCAAGACTGTTAAAAAGAATGGACTTTCTCAGACCTGCTGCTTATTTCTATTTTTATTAGTATGACAGCACCTATGGTAAGATCACTGTCACTTTCTGGTTGCTGCATAAGCAATACTGTAGTAGTGTGTGTAGGCCAAAATACTTTATTGTATTTTGTGTTCCAGTGCATCAAAGGCTGCTGTCCTCATGTGACAACACTGGGCACCTCCTTGGTAAATGTTCTGTTTTTTGTTCTTCCCAGACTTCTTTCACATGGCACACCAGATTTTGGAAATGGTTGAATAGGCAGCATAATCTGATTTTATGACGAAATAGAAGCAGATCTGGATGTAAATGAGCAGTACCATACAGCTGTTTGAACAACAGTAAGCATCACTGGAGAGGAAACTCAAGATATGTTGGGAAACGTAAAAATAAAATACATTCTTCAGTTGTACCTATCGAAATTCGTGTATTTGTTGTGTTGTCAATCTTTACTGTCTATCAAATTATGCAGTGAAAGAAATTATTGATCTGAGGATGATGACCTTGGTGTTCAAACAGTGAAAGATTCTTTGATTCATAATAGGTATCTTTAACTGAAACCTGAATTACATTTCAATATGGGAAACATCTTATAAAGCAGTTTATCAGACTCACATCCACACACTTTTGGATGTAAACTATGGACCTTACATCTTCTTACTATATACTGTGAAGGACCAGAATGATGACAATGAGGATCTACCACTGAGTTCCAAAGTACTTTTGGATATGTTGCCCATTATCACTAATTATTAGTCATGACCTCATCCAACAGTAGGGACTAGGCTTCTGTGCACGTGCAACCGTAAGAGAAAGCAGAACAACAACGTCAACCTTATCACCAGATAATGAAAAAGAAAGGTGGGGATGGGAGGTTTTGAGTTCAGATTTGATAGAGAGAACGAAATCTTTGTCACAAAATGGAATGATCAGGAGTATGTTGTACTAGCGACTGATTTTGACCCTGTACCCCCACAGGAAAGTCTAACATTGATATTCATCCCAGAAACAGAAGCTCAGTATTCCACAACAACATGCACTGAACACACAAGAATATCATGGAGGTGCCATTCTTCACTAATGTCTAAAAGAGAAATATACAATTGCAATACATGGTTAATAGTGATACTGGTTCCTTTTTGTTTTTACAACAATTGTAGATATGACTGTTACAAATGCACAACTGGCTTCCAAGAGGTGCAATGAAGGGGTTCAGAAACAAATTGTCAGAACATATCAAATGTCAACTAATGGAACACCTATGAATCCTGTGTCATGTCTCAGCATGATACGACCTGTGTGACAGAGAAATGAGAAAAGCGAAGATTATATCAGACTGAGAATTGTAAAGGAAAGAGCAGAACATATTGTGGTGAGTGGAATGTTATGCTCCCTACCAAACGCTTTCCAAACATAGTATTTGGCCATAATTCAATTTTCATTTTGGAAAGATGATGGGTTAAATCTTTTATAAACGTGAGTTATTGTCAAATAAACAATAATAGTGAAATGTTATCAGTTTACTATTATCAATTTCCTTATACTACCCATTTTCCTACAAAGCAGTGTAAGGTGAAAACTGCCAAGCACTCAGCATTCTCAAATGAAAATGGCCCAAATTTTTTTCTTTTATGCCCTAAGTAAATTAAATTTACTCATATTTCCATTAATTGAGTCACCAGGATACTGTTTTCCAGAAATTAAGAATACATGTCAATTAATAATAAATTGAATCCTAATGGGTTAATACAATTTATTGTTGTTTAATCGTCCTTTAGGAAGTTTCTACTGTTCTTGTGAATAACAAAATTCTCTTATGAACAACATAAATTTCGAAACCCATGTTCCTATACATCACTATTCCCTTCATGATAACTGAATTTCCAGGATACAAGTATTAGCCTAAAGTAATATTCAGGTTATCCCACCAAAGTTTTCCTTGCCACACAGTGCTTTCATCCTGCCAATGCTTTCTGAATCCAGTCAAATGTGTTTTCTGGCATCATCTTTTTGATTGAGTTAAGTGAAGATCTTCCTTCACATTTAGTCTTTTCTGAAAACTAGCTCTAGCAACTATAACATCAGAATCTCTCCATCAAAACTAACCTTTCTAGCCTTGCACTTTCTGTAAGTGTTACTGTACTGAAACGTGTGCCACCTTTTGCCTCAGAAAACAAGCAATAGTCATAAAATTCCAACCAGCACAATGAACGATGTACTACTGGAAATCGTCCAAATAAGTGACAGTCGTTCATTAGTATCTTTCCGAAGACAGAAACCGCTTATTGACCACAGCATTCCATTGCCTGTACTTCTGCAAAGCTTCTCAGTACAATTTGTAGTGGAACACCACATGCTTTGGGTGACTCAGCCTGTTGTTCCAACACTATTTCACCCCTTCTGTCATTATCTTTAAGCCTGTGAAAAAATTCGTAACCCTCGTGTGCGACTACCTCTCAAACGAAATAGCAATACTAACCAACGCAAATCACTGCTCTCTTTGCAGACACTTCCATGCAATAATGACACAACCAAATGCTGGTTACTGTGTAGCACTAAAATTGCAAAATTATGCCAGAAACAGCACAAATTAGGCACAGTATTGCCACATGAATACTCTGAAGGACAGGTGTGGGTTCGAATGTCATTACTTCATCCAATGTTACTCAAACAGCACTTGTAGCAGAAATAATACTGTGCCAATGCTGTGAGCTTAGAATCACAGCCAAGTCAGGCTACCCCAAAGTCTTCCCTCTGCTTTTTAGATCCTAAGGGAAGATGAGGGGGTGAGACAACTGACCTACACCACACCACCCAAGTGGCACCCTAGCTGATACATAGTACATCAACAAATGCCAACAAAAGCGAATAAAAACCATTTTAAATTCATTTAAACATACACGATAAATATCGGGTCTCCGTATGCCTAATTGTATGCTCAGTTTTGAAAACTAACACATTGAGAAACATCAGTAAGGATTTTTTCACACCTAAACAACAAATGTATACCCACATTAACTGAACATGTAAAACAAACAGATAAGTAGCTTTCTACAGCCAACTTCAATAATTTTCAGTGCCCTTCACACATGGAAAATGCACCAATTACAAATCCTCTTCTGAAAGATAGTCCCATCTACTGGAATATTCAACATCAAACCTACCACAAGATTATAAAAATGTAAACCCTTATGCACACTGGTACTACACAAAGCTACAATTTTCTAAATATACCCTAACAGAGTAATCACAAAGATAATTGTTACATACGTTGTACCACTCTTCATTTTTGCATACCGGGAGCTAGAGCTAAAATCTGTGTCTTTGACAAGAGAAGCTAGTGTTGACTGTTTCCTGTCTTTTTATCAAACACCCTAACCATCATTTGATAACAGTTCTCCTAATGTAATATTGTTGTTACATAGCTAAAGTAGACCACTAGGAGACGCCAACTTCCCAGAATCCAGTGCAAGTAGAATACAGTGAACAATGCCTTCCTCACAGTACAGCACTTTAGTGAAGTACCAGAATACCAGGAGGTCGTAAGTGGCAATTTAACAGTGAGGCAATGAAGCACTTGTTTCGGAACTGAAGAGTTCTGACTGTATACTCCGCAGCTAAGAGCTCAGTTTCATGAGTGACTGAACAACACACAAAAAGTAAAAAATCGCCTCCATGAGTAGAAACAGGTTTTCTTATCTGAGTATACATGTCACACACTGTAGCCATAGCAAAAAACTTACCCATAATAACAAAGCTTTTCTTATTTCTCAATTTCCGTGTTTCATTAATAGTTATCTCATAATGAAAATAACTTGATATTGCCACATAATATAATTAGCACTGCCAATCAGGCAAACATGAAACAAAGCATCAGGAATAAGCTTAATAAACCAGTCTCTTACACAAACCATACCTGACTTCCACCAAGCGCTCAGCAGTACATCCTCAATGTACGGCTTCCAGCCTGCTCTGCAGAATAGATTGTCTAGTCTGCACACTGCAAAAACAATGTTAACTGTCAAAGCAGGTTTTTTCAGTGCAGCAACGGAAAGAGAAATTTTGTAGCAAAATCCAACAACTCAGTTTAAGGATATCCCAGTTTAAGAAGTGGTACCATGCAGCTGCGGTTCTCAAGATTTAGTGAACAATTAAAAAAAATGGTACATGCATTAAACTGAAGTGTCACGAATATACAGGAAAGTTCTGCTGGCAAGTCAGAAATAGCTCATTGCATATTATAGCTTTATTCAATTTTCTACAGCACTACATTAGCTATGGGAAGGTAGCTCTAATGAAGTGTAAAAAATGCAAGGAAAATTTTCTAAAGTTTGGGTGGACCCTGCAGATTCCAGGCACGGCACTGCAGGCGTAAGCAGCATCAAGTCTTTTCCCCCCATGGCAAGTTGCCTTCCCAGCACTCAAAATGCTCAAAGCAATAGTATGGTATGTACCTTACAAGAGGAACCACCTAATATCCACAATACAACTGAAATTATCACAAATCCAAGACAAACACTACCAACATGCACGCTTCATTGACATTTCCCTATCAGTGGATTCCCTTTACTCTTGTAACTGCATTTACTGTCATCCACGTAACTGCCTTGTTGCAAGTGCAGCTCATGTTCTTGTATCATTGCTACTTATGTGGTTACCAGCCTGTCATGCATAATAAATTATAGCCAAACATACATAGTGTCACTGTTTATGAAATATTCAACAGCTCCACCATGTTTTATTCGTACATGAACATTAAACGAGACAGCAGACAATCTGAACATTTCCCATACATAATGTGTGTTAGTAGTTCATGGAGTCGTGGAAATATGGACGCCAAAAACTACAGACCAACTGCACTTTACTTCAGGCGTATACATGAACAATATGTGGTATTATGGAAAATGAAATTCCTGATGGTTACATTTCGCTAGACCACGTTCGGATGAAAAAGAAAAATATTGTCTTCTGTCAAGGAACAATCATTCCCCCAAAATTTATTTTCAAGCAAACCTGGGCACAGAAAGTAAGATTTAAGCTCAAGGTAAATGCTTAAACATGACATACCCGGCATAATGAAGCCCTGGGATATAGCAAAATTAATTATTTTTATGCGTCGCATGGATTGGGGAAAACTTTTCAAAGCTCCTGATTCATACACAACACGAACAACTCATGGTAAAATACTGTGATCAACCGAGAAGCAGGGATGCAGTTTTCCATCACGGACAGAATCTATGAATGCGCTATCCACAATATCAATGCTTTGGTTTTGCATTTTATCCACAAAGTCAACACAGATTGTGAATTTGTTCACCAGATCCACAATGTACATTGACCTCTATATGAAATATGGAACATTGACAATAAGCAAAGTTCAGTATCAGGAAAAAACACCGTAATATTCTGCCTTAACAATAGTTACACTCAGATCAACTGCACTGAGGTTCAACAGCACAACCAATACTGCATTAATATACTACAGAAAGACAACACACAAAACACGGAAAACAGTAACTAACAGATGGAGAATGAAAGCAGACAAATATAAATTCACCATTTCATAGCACAAACACACTCCCAAAGCAAAAATAGGACACTGTACCTTCATTCTCCATACATACCACACGTGGCTCCATTTGAGCTGACAAACACAGATTTGGGGTGGCTTGGTGGCAGAGTAATTTAGATTTTGACACAGAGTGTAAAAATCTGAAATGAAAAAATTCTATTACCTCTTAAACTAACTAAAGAGGTAACGGTTCCTATGTATGTTACACTAAAATAATATTCCACTATTAACATCAAGTAACTTAATGTTCTCCAGACACAAATTGTCTTAACACAGTGATTTCCCATTTTGGTAGCTGCAGCATCTTGATGTCAGCCTGTTTCAACGAATATGTTACAGCACAATATTCTGGGGGCAGGATGCTAACATCTCACATGCCAGGTTGTACCAAAGACATAAGAAATAAACATTCTTGCTAAAGGCTGATATAAGGAAGTACTACCCAATACCACTTTACAGTATGAAAAGATCTATACCTTATCAGCACAATAAAAAAATTGTGATGTTCAAATACTACACACTATGAAATATTCCTATCAACTGTCTGTGGCAAACAAAAAAATACTGCTGAATATCCTACTGTTCCTATACACTACTCATCAGACTCATAGCATCTTAATATTATAGTTATATATGCACCAGTACTTACAGGAAGCTGTGACTCATTCCACATACAAGCCAATCGCTTGCACAAATGACACTACAAATAAATATCATTACAGGTAATATCATTATTCATTCCATAGTTTGGATCTGGAATATCAACTGAAGCAATCCCCCAACATAGAAGACCTCAGACTGGATGACATTATTGTCTCCCCAGTCTCCATTAAAAGAGGGAAAGGAGCAAAATAGGTCAACTGATAATTCATCCAATCTAATCCAGAACTCTGGTTTCAGTACACTGTGTCACAACAACACCTTCAAAAACAAAAATGGTGAAGAATGTTTTCACTGGTGGAAGGAGAACAAC